>NW_006292908.1:413926-414871 GCF_000327345.1 Myotis davidii
ACTACTGACCAGTGTATGCAGCCCACCACAATCGTTTTCGATCCTCAGCTTGCACCCAATGTTGTAGTGACGGAAACGGTAATGACACCTGTCTATGATGTGCAAGGGAATCTTTGCGTACCAGCTGAGTTAGCCAACGCGCAAAATGTCATCTACACAGAGAGAGTAGTATCTAGTCCTGGCGTGCCTGACATGAGGAGTGGTAGCATGACTGATGGTTGCATGGGGCCTGTGATGAGTGGCAGTATTTTAGTAGGGCCAGAAATTCAAGTGACACAAATGGTGAGTCCTCCGGACATTCACATAAGCCGAACCATTGGTTCCACATCCCCAATGACATCTCGACATAGAGTAACACGGTACAGTAACATACATTACTCCCAACAGTAAGTGCTTTATGGTCAGTATTCCTTGCCCCGTGGAATCACCAACATATCCATCAAAGATGTATAATGTACTCGATTTAACATTTTACTAGTCAGCAAATACTCAAATTTTTAAAATGTAATGGCATTCTTTGATTACATCTTTTTGGGGGATAAATATGGCTGAGGGCTTTAGATGAGCTTTTTTAAATTATTTCTGACTTTCAATAATATGCCAAAAACACTTGGAGAAATGTGTTACGTCCTTTGATACTGTCTATAACTCATCAGGTGAACCTTAGAGGTCTTCGGGCCTGTGCATCTGGTCATGTAAACCCAGATGCCCTTGTCCTTGTAGGTTGCAAAACGAGTCTTGTCTGCATTCACCAGACATTTGTGTCTTCAGAGAATTATCTCTATTAAATATTTTAATTGAAAAAGTGAATAAAGTATACATTTCTGAAAGGAAACTGAAAAGGAAGATGGAGCATTTAGCAATAGAAAAATAAAATCATTTGTCTCTTCAAATGGTTTCTCAAGATATGAAATATGTAGGGCATGCTTAATAAAATACAGGGAA
>NW_006292908.1:414932-420382 GCF_000327345.1 Myotis davidii
ACACTGAAAAGGCTAGCAATATATATGCACCTATATATCTATACATATATACATAAATCAATATGGATTAATTTTTGTTGCACTTTATCGATTTGTATCATTAATTGTAAATAGCAATTAGAATAGCAAAACAAAATATGAAAACACCACAGTCTAAATCGTTCTTAGGGAAGCAGTAGAGTAGTAGAGTTTTTCCCCACTACAGAGAATTTTTTCCCTGCTCTCACTACTTATGTCAGAAGAACATACAGATTATGGTTTAATAAGTATCACTGACCTGAGCCATGGAGTTTTTATGTGGTAACTAGATCATCTCCAGAAGCACCTCTGTAAGTGTGTGTATTCAGCAACTGAAAAGCTGCTCTGTGCTGAGCGCTGGTCTTGGCTCTGAATACATAGGGAAGAAGGCAGGCATGATTTCTGTCTTCGTAGTACTTCTAATTCATGTCAAGACTTAGAATAAAACTCTGAAGATACATGTCTGAGATCCCACCAGAAATAATGTAAAGTATTTAGACCATTACCAAGCTCTGTTTTTCCTTTAAACACTGCTCCTTCTACTGGGGGAGTGCAGTGGAAACACATGTACAGGTTGCTTATTGTTAGTGCGCTCAAAGCTAAAGGAAGTTCTTTTTGAGAAAAAGAACTCGAGTGAGATTGTTTTATTTAGTTCTGTAAAATATGTAAACTATATAGTAGTAGCTATATATGACTCGTAAGATCGTGTAAATGAAATAAACTTATTTTCAGGGACTTTTCCTTTGGAAGAAAATAATTTTGGTGCTTCTTCCTTTATAAATAAAACTATTGTAAAATCTGGGGCATCTCACATATACTCTTGCCCAATTCTCTCATTTTACAGAAAAGGAATCTAGAACTGGAGACATTAAGTGATCACAACCAGCAGTTGTGGTACCAAACTTGAACCCCTTGCTCGGGTGCCCTGGCCAGTGTGCTATGTAATACTAGAACTCTAATACGAGAACCGCATCTGACATGGAGAGGACCTCATTTGGCCTGTTGCATGGTCTTTGCTATTGTCTAGTTGGAGGAAAAAGTCTCCCTTGAGAAAATAAAAAAGGTTTTGTGGTTAAAGTGTAGAATGGCTAAAACAGCGCGATGCCAGGTGATTTACATGTTTTCTAATCACTTCCAAGTTGCATGTATTGCCAGTCATCACAGCCACTCCTACTTTAGACTTCACACCAAGGTTCCGCCACATTCCGTTACTCCACGGTTAGGGGAAATCCACACGCAGCCAGAGAGCACGGCGTCACAGCCATCCTAACACTCAGTAGCACCTGTAGGCGTTCAGGCCCATGCCATATGCTGACCTATTTTTTTGAAATTTTTATTCTCTTAGGCCAGTCATTCTAAACATTGTGAAACAATTAGTAAATAATTAAATGGAAGGTGGCAACGGAATTAAAACTAAAAATAGTATTAGATGTGAAAAATTATGAATAAAATAGTATTGACAGATTAAAATTTTCAAATTAGGTAAAACCACTTGTGAGAAGGGCGAGAAAGTTTGTCTGTGGGCTTTCTCTCCGTCTATCGATACGCAAAGATGTAAGGTGCTCGCAGAGGCAATCTACCTCTGACGGTGGCTGCCTCCCTCCGCGCGATCCCTGGAAGCAAGACCAGAGCCATTTCATGTTCTCTCCATGCCACCAGCGAGGAGGCGCCTCCTTCACTCCCAGGTCGTCAGCGTCGCTCATGTGGGACTCGTGCCTCTGAAATCCGCATATTTTAAAAACATCACCCCCAACAAGCAGGACTTCCCGCCCAATGCTTCAGAGTTACACTACTGATTTACCTGAGAGGTAAAGGTGACACAGCACTCACGTTAGAGCTTAAAAATAAATCCAGAAGCCAGGAAAGGAGATGTAACAAACAAATAAGTATAACAGAAGGTAGTTCAGGTCATATCTCTGGCCCTGCATGTTTACTTGAGGGGATAGCATTGTTAAATGAATAAATGGGTTGTCTTAGAAAAGTTGTATCAGGTGAAGGGAAAGAAAGACTATAGGAAGCAGAGTATTTATAAACTTGTTTCATAAAAAAAAGTTTTCAAAAATTCCTTTTTGATTAGATCTTCCTGTATGCAATGTATTACTAATGTAACGATGTTTTATATGTTTCTTCAATAAAACCTGTGATAAGAAAAAGTGTTTTGTTTTCTCTTTGGTGCACAACCACACATTCAGAAAAAATTTCCCCACTGTGTTCTAGGTGAATATCATCTTTAGCATTACATATATAACAGAGAAAAATGGATTCATTCATAAATTTAAATTCAGAATAATTCACTTATCTGGCAATAATAGAATTTCTCAATATAGCTGTTATGTTATTAGTAAATGCTCACTATAAACTAACAAATCAATTGAATGTAAATTATAGAATGTCTTTTCCCATTGGATGTAATACTGTTCTGTATCAGAGGCACCAATTTCCGTCACAATAATGAAAGAATAATCATTTCAATTAAGGGAACTGAGGAAGGCTTTTGAACACGGTGAGATCTGAGCTAGGCCAAGTAGAATTCTGTCTGACAGTGATTCTAAAAGGTATAAAAACCAAAACCACAGGATACATCCAGAGAACATTAAGTATTCAAATTAAATATTTTTAAGATTAAAGGTATATATTTTAAATGCCTGAAACAAGTGAAGAATTATAAAATTATTACATAGTCAGTCATTTTAGATGATGCTTATTATACTAATTACTCAAGACATATTATCCTATTGAATTCTGAAAAACACTTGTGGTATGACCCCAGTGTCATAGATGAAGACACTAAAGCTGAGGGAAACTGTTATTTTTATGTCAGAGCTTGAGTAGCAGAGTTAAAATTCACACCCGAGATAGCCTAACTCCAAAAATTGTATTCTTACCACATTCTTGAAAATTAACGATGGAGGGCATGTGAGAGGCAGATGGCAGAGGATCTCGACTCCCGTGCGGGGTGTGGCTTTAGCTCGGTAGGGAATGAGGGCCCAGTGGCATTTCTGTGCTGGTGAACGGCTGGTCCCATTTCACAGGACGCCCCGGGCAGCCCTCGGGGGTCCTCACAATAGCTGCTGTGCTGTCGTCATCAGACACAGAGTCACCACCACGGCTGGGGCACTGAGGCAGAGAACCGAGCATGGCGGGCAGGAGCTCCTTAAAAGAAGGTGGCTCGCTGGCCGAAAGCCTGGGAGAGCCTCTAAGTCTCCACTGAGGTGAGCAGGTCTGTGCTGCCTTGTCCAACATGACTCCAATCGCTCCTTCTGCATGGGAGGTATTTGCACAGTGACTGCCCTTGACCGCTTTTATTACTTGAGGTGAAGCGTATGGACTCTGCGGTTTCTGGAGCAGGGCATGCTTTCTCATAGCTCCGTCCCCTGCCCCACCCTGCTTCCTTCATCTGGACCCTCTGCTCTCCTCTCGTCTACTCACTTCTTCCTCCTCCTCCTTCAGTGCTCCCTCAAGCTCTGCCACTTCCTGGGAGCATCCCTTGGTATGTCCTCCACGACCCATCTGCCTGCTCACTCCACTATCAGCACCCGAGCTGACAGTCTGTGAGCACCTGAGATAAAGATCTGTATCTCCAGTGAAATAGAACGTCTAGTACAGAGCATGCACTCTAACTTCGTTTGTTTTGTTGTTTTGGGTTTTTTTTCTTGATTTCAGAGAAAAAGGGGGAAGGAGAGAGAGACTGAAACATCAGTGATGAGAGAATCATTGATAGCTGCTTTCTGCACACTCCCCACTGGGGATCGCGCCCACAGCCTGGGCATGTGCCCTGACCGGGAATCAAACCGTGACCTCCTGGTTCACTGGTTGATGCTCAACCACTGAGCCACACCGGCCGGGCGCACTCCTTAATTTTGCATTTAAAGAAGCCCTTTGAATGATCTCGGAGAAGCTTGTGTAAATGCCACACTTAGCAAAAAAAAAAAAATGCAAGTGCATACATAACTCATGAAGACAGTCACATTTCAGGAGAAATTTAACTTTTGCAAAAAGAATAATAAAATAAAATTATTGAAAACAAACTAACATTCCTTTCAAAAATAAATTCTAAATAATAAAATAAATTCTAAAATGTTACAGAGAAAGTGATTTTATGCAGAAAAAAATATTCTGGAAGAAAGTTAAAATTTCTGGAAATTTGAGAGAGACTGCTGATAAAAGAATTACCTTACATTATAGCCATTGGTTGGTTGGTGGGTGTTTGTTTTCCTTTTCAAAACCATTTCTTCCATTTCTTATTTAAGTTCTGTAATAAACATATCATGCAGCAGGGGGCAAACTAGAGTTTCCAATAGTAAGATAAAAGATCTTTACTCTTCGTCATAATATATTTTTCAAAACAACCATAAAAGTCAAATAAATGAACCTTAAACATTACACTTACATGTTACATGGGAAAAAAAACATTCCCAGAAAGCACCACTTACTGCCACTAAATATGGTATAATTTCTTTTTACTTTTTTCTTGAATGTTAAAATGTGTAAACGATTGTTATAATAAACATGTACTAAATATCAAATACAGATAAAAAGTGATTTGCTAAAACACCTTCTTTAAACTCTGTTTCAGCTTATTTGAAATAACAGTGAATCTGAAGAAACAGTTCACACTGAGAAAGAACTGCTAGCGAGGGTTTGCCAGTAAACCCTTGCTTTTGTGGACTGTTAAGAAAGTTAATAAACCCGAACTTGGGGGGGTGTCCTACCTTGTTAAAAATAATAAGGGGAAGGAAACAGAAGCAGTCCAATCGTTACACAAACAAGCTCTCTGTGGCAGGTAAAGGTGGCGACTGTGTGGCACTGGCACTGACTGGCCAGCAGGTGTCATGGGTGAGCACGACGGGGCTGTGCCCTCGCTCCCATGTAGGCTGCGCTGTGCATAAGAAAGGCAACGTAGGGGCACCGATAGGCAACGCAGATGAAGCGCACTGAAGGACAGTTGAGGACTCCCTGTTATTGCTATGGACAGAACAGGCCAACTCTAAGCACTGAAAACCATTTTCTACAAAGAGGCCCGCCCTTGGGTTAGAAAGTCATAGTTTCTCTGTGATTAGCTGATGACTGAGGTCAAGGTAAGAAACAAGCTGAGTGCACACCTGCCGGGAGGTGAACGGTGCGGTGAGTGATGGTGAGGTGTGAGTACAAAAGTCACGGCGTGCACATGTGATCAGCACAAATGGTGGTTGACTGGGAAGTTTTCTCTGTGTGTTTAACAGGGAGGCACTAACTGGGTGGGGACTTTGGTATCAGCGAGGCATTCGCCACCAGGTGTGGGGAACATAAAAACTAGATGAGGTTGTAAAGAGAGAAGGCTTTAAAAAACAAAACACAGATATGTGTTATTCTGCGCCAGGCATTATGCTAATTACTTTTTGAACATCTTCTTCCTTAGTCCACCTTTTGATCTTCCTTCATAGAAGCAGCAG
>NW_006292908.1:420476-439695 GCF_000327345.1 Myotis davidii
GCTCGTGAGCTAAGTGCTCGGAGGAGAGAGGTGAACCAGGGTCCTGCCAGGGTCCGGGCAGGAAGAAGTGTTAAAACACAGGATGACACGTGCTCCCCAGGGACCGGGTGAGCGGCTGTGGGAGAAGAGAAGGGCCAGCCGCGTGGGGCTGGAAAAGGCTGCTCAGAAGAAACGACCTTTGGCCGAGGGTGGGAGGGCCCACAGCAAAGAGGCAGATGAAGAAACGGAAGGGCATTCCAGGCCAACGGAACGGCACGGGAGAGGAGGGAAGCAGGGAACACGGACAGAGATGAAAACTGTCATAGCTGGCAAGGTGGAGAATGAGAGAAGATGGTTGCATAGACCAGAAGTCGGGGCCTGCATACGTAGGACCTGCTAAGGAGTCTTTATTTGAACCTGAGAGCCAGCGAGACACTCACAGGAGAACTGTGAATCGGGCCGCACCTGGGAAGCTGCTCTGGGGCCTGTAAGAGGGGCAGAGGCTGCTGGGAAGGGGACCAGGGAGGAAGCTGTTTCAATGAACCACCGCAGCGAGGGAATGGCTGGAGTTTCATGTACACGTCATCACCCCGGGACAGCTGACTAACTAATGACCATGTCACACACTCGCACTGTAATTGCGGCAGCAGTGGCGCCGAGGATCAATGGGGGCAACCAGTGAGGCCGAAGATGTCACCGGAGCCTAAAAGCACCAAGCTCAGTAA
Source organism: Myotis davidii (assembly GCF_000327345.1). Lineage (NCBI taxonomy): Eukaryota > Metazoa > Chordata > Mammalia > Chiroptera > Vespertilionidae > Myotis > Myotis davidii. The sequence continues at coordinate 421,181 of NW_006292908.1, forward strand.
AAGCTCCTGAAACAGTGGGCCTCTCCCTGGAGGACGATCGTCGGAAGGAGCAGAACATGCAGACGAAGACCCAGCCTTTTACGTCAAGAATAACAGACTTCCTACATTTATAAGGAATAAAAACAAACATTTTAAACAAGTCAGTGTTAAGATTCTAAGCTACTTTTTGTTAGTGCAGCCAGCATTGATCATTTCCTAGTAAAAATCTAACGTGTACTGCCCTAGCCGGTTTGGCTCAGTGGATAGAGCGCCAGCCTGTGAACTGAAGGGTCCTGAGTTTAATTCCAGTCCAGGGCATGTATGTCAGTTGCAGTCTCCTCCCTGGCCGGGGCCCTGGTCAGGGCACCTGCAAGAGGCAACCAATCGATGTTTTTCTCTCTCTTCCACTCTAAAATAATCAATGGAAAAATACCCTTGGATGAGAATTTTTTAAAAACACACTAATGTACTTATTGTGGAGAATTTAGAAAATGTAAGAAAATGAAAAGGAAGTGGAAATCATGCACCGTTACCCAGAGGGGACCGTTGCCCACATCATGCTGGTTTTCCTCTCACTCAATGCTGCCACCGCTTACCCTGCAGCCGACACACCGCGCTTAGGAAACCCAGATTCGCAGCTGTCAGTACGCCCTTTCTCTGGGCTCTTATTCGTTACATGTCACTTAAAAGCTGAGACTATTATGTATAAAAGTTTGTGCCTACTTTTTCCATTGAACACACTTTGTGAAAGTATTTTAAGGGCTATTTCAGGCCAGGAATGGACACTGAGGTTCCTCCCCCTCCTTTGATGGTGTAAACAGTGATGCGGAGCTTTGCAGGTGCTTTACCTGATTTCCATCGGAACTGAAACTGTGGGGTCCAAGGCTTTGCACATGTTTAAGAATCTGTATATTATGACACAAGATGGTCCCAACATCAGTGAAAAGGCCTCACACTCCCAAGTGCAATTCTCACAGATAAAATATGGTTTTAAAATTTTTGGAGTTCCAGTTTCCCTCCCAGCTGAGATTGAATCTATGAATCCAATAGACTTGATACAGCGTTATGAAACTTATATTTGTATGGATGCCAGAATTGAAGAGAAACATTTAGTTAGATACCCTTAGCTATCAAGACTTAATTTGTCTCAGGTTATTTTTCATGGACATAAAACATCCTCATTTTTTCTTCTGAATTCAACACAGGCTCTGCTATCTATGTTTTCAGCCCTGATCTATGTATAGTATAATCCTAGAACCAAAATTATGGGCTATAATTTTCTAAGAAAGAACCAAATTATCATCCAACAATTTGAACACTGAAAAAGTTTCTTTCCCAAAAAGGCATGAGAAGATCTAACCAGCAGGCCACACTGGCATCTCCCAGGCACCACTGTAGGCTGGTCGACAAAACTGGGTCAACCACCCACCAAGAAATATCCTTATAGATTAAATATGTGCTTTACTGGGGGGAGGGGGGGGATATTCCCAGCAAAGAGGACATGATCTGACTTGATAATGGCAGGTCCCATCCTAAGATGGCACTTATTATCTTTCTTCTTGATTTCAAAAAATTGCTATTTTCCACTGTCCAGAATACATTAAACTATGACTAATCTTTCACAATCTGAGGACAGCAAGTACCTGCCTGTTCCCTGTTCCTCTCCATTTCCATAGTTTCAAACCAATGTTTCCACCCCTCACCCGCCTCCCTTAACTTAGGGAATTAATTTCCTCTCTCTCACCGGCACTGACATGTTGGCAGGAGAGAAGTTACTGTGACAAGTGACGATGAAAAACTATGATAAAATGATTTGTTTTAACCCTTGAACAGAGAGGATGGAAGAGCTAAACACGGGAGGGGACATTTGGCTTATATAGTCATCACTTTCATAACAATTGTAAGGTGGGGTGCAAACTCCCCAAACAATATCACAAGCTAACAAGTCACTCATTCTTCCTGCTGGATGATAGCTGTGCACACAGCACACAGCTTCTCAGCAGGGAGGAGTCCAGATGCTGCCTGACGTCTGAAATCTGTAGCACACATCACACGGCCAGCACTACCAAAGGCTAACTGGGACCTCACACCTTTCACCCTCCCCAACTGCATCAGATGCATCAGTGAAAACTAACCGGTTATCTGAAGAAATGGGGGGGAATGTCCTTTAGCCATCCTGGTAATCCACTAGTCTAAGTAGTTAGCGCCTCTCTTCCTGCCTCAATCTGCAGGCTTTCAGCTGGGACCCTTGTTTTCTGTGGAGAGGAAGCAAGTGTGCGACCTGAAAGAGGGAACAGTTCTCTGACCCAAGAGGGAACATGACACCCGCCCTCCATGGGCTCCAGCTCTGCTCTTCCCGTCTCTCTCCAAGTCAGCAGATCCTTTCTGCCCTGCACCACAGGCTCCCTCAGGAAGGAAAACCCGGCAGGTCAAGGGGGCAGCAACCTCCTCCCAGATTCCTCCCTCCCGCTGTCTCCTCCCCCCAGAGCCACAGCAAATCCCGCTGGCTTAGGAGTAGGGTTTCCAGGGAATCGAAAAGGGTGTCCTTCCTCTGAAGATCGGGGTGTGTTCCGTTCACTGCATGTTTTGGCAAAGTGCTTGTCAAGCACCTCAGGAAGGCAGAAAAGCATGTGGCTTAACAGGAAAAAGGCTGGGGCTGAAACCACCGAGCCCCACGATAGACTGACTGGCAGAGAAGGCTTAAAAGAGAAAGCGTCCATCACACTGTCAGCCGGAAAATCTGGCCAAAATAAGAAATGCTTCATAATCACTTTTGCAACTTGGAGCCATTGGTGATTCATAGGGCTGTGTGCATAGTTAGCAGTAAGCATGCCTCCTGGGTTGCCAGGACAGATGCATAATTACTGATGGGTATTATCACCATCCCTCTCCGTCTTAACTTAGAATCGTCCACCTATTGCCCACTTCCATACTCATCTTGTTAGACTAAGTTGAATTTCCGAAAATAGTCACCATTTTAGGCATTCATTAAATATTTGTCAATTTCACGTGACCAGTTAGGTATGTAAAATCCTTCACAGCAGGAAATCCATGCTTATGGACACACCCTGATCCAAGATTCCACCATATCTCACTCATCTTTGTATCTCTAGGCCCAAAGTGTGCTTGGAACATCTTAGACACCTAATAAGTGCCTGAGGAATAAATACTGGCTGCCTAAATTATCCTTCTCAATCACTTCTTAACGTTATCAAAATTATCTCCTCTACTGTCTGTAGATTATGAGAGAATCTGTCTTTCTAAAGGAGACATGATAAAGAGATATTAATAATCTATCAGGAGGAAAAAATAATTAGATGACTCAACTTCTACCTACCGAGGCTCGCCACTCTGCATAACTAGAGTGAGAATTCTATTCATATTTGGGTCCAGTTCTTGGATAAGTTACTTAAATCTGCTCACCTTCTTTTTTTGTAAAATTAGAGAGTTGGATTAAATTTGTGTTTTTCACACAGTGAGCTACACCCCCCAATAATGGATCATAAAGTCAATTTAGAATGTCTACCTAGATGAACGTTTTTAATGGAATGAAATAGAATATAAAAGGAAACAGCAAAGTCCATCATACATAATAAGAGTATATGTCTGCATGTGTGTACTGGTTGGTGATAAACTATATTTTTGACCATGTTTAAAAGGAGTTTGAACACAACCAGACTAGATAGATCATCTTAAGTTTCGTTGGCCTCTCAAATGCTTGACTTTTCTGAATAAGTTGAAGGAGAAATAGGAGGAGTTTGAGTGCCAGGAGGGGACCGTGCCTGCTGGAGCAGAGAACAGCTGTGCATGTGGGAGGCACCCAGTGCCCTTCCTAACATTCCCATCACATGCAGGTAGGCGTGAGGTAGAATTTTTATACAGAATTCCTCTTCCTGGGAAGCACTGGGAAAATAAGGAAGTTATCAAATCCCCGAGGACTGCCGAGGAATTTGTCAGAATGAGTACCTGTGACCCTCATCTACCAGGGGCTGTCAGAATCGTTACTAAGGAAAGACCGTTCAACATGGAGATAAGGCGGTGGGCATCATATCATCACTTAAATTGAACCCAGCAAGCCCCACTCTGACTCTCTTTGCTTTGATCTTTAATTTCTGGAGCATGAAATAGATTGTTCTTTATAGATGTTGAGACATGTGTCCATGGTTCCTGCTCATTTGTCATCCCACCTGGGACACTGGGGGTGGGATTCTCGTCTAAGCCCCATCACTGTGAGCTAGGCAGTCCGAGGTGAGTCCCTTACCGCTCTGTGCTTCATGGTTGCTATTTGCAAAATGTGTGTTTTGGGGAGGATATATGTTCTCCAGGTATGGCATTGCCCAGCTCTCCCTGCAGGATCCTGCTTAACCAGATCATCCCTGTTAGATGCTAAATCCTTCCTACACTGGGAGTGACCGGAGGCATTCCAGGCATCCCAGGTTCAAGAAGAAACCAGTTTGGAGCATCGTCTTTGTGAGTAAAATTCCAGGCATGTAACTCCGGGATGCTTTATGGTCGCCTGGGAACATTGGAATAAAGCCTTTGGGAGGACACTGTCCCCTGAGGGACAACTCTTCTGAAAGGGCCACCCCCCCCCCAATGCCTGGAGGTTTTGTGTTGCCCCACCCCTTCCCCTGCTGCTCTTCTTGATGGGCGGGTGGGGTTGGGGTGGAGGGAGGTGTCAGGGTCAGTGCACCCACTCTCCCCACCTACCCCCCACACACAGTAGCTTGCTTTCCTTCAAGCTCTAGCAGAGAGGTTTTAATTAAATCTAAATGAGTATACCCTGCCAGTGTGGCTTGGTTGAGCGTCCTCCCGGGCACCGAAAGGTCACAGGTTCATTCCGGGTGAGGGCACATGCCCTGATTGCCGGCTCTATCCCCAGTAGGGGGCGTGTGGGAGGCAGCTGATGAACGTTTCTCTCTCCTCAATGTTTCTCTCTCTCTGTCTCCCTTCCTCTCCAAAATCAATTTTAAAAAATATTTTTAAAAAGTCTAAATGAGTATCAGGCAATTTTGGGCCTTCTATTAAGAGTAAAAATAGTGTGGGAGAAACATTTATGCTTTCTAGTGAAAATTCAAAATATAAAATTTCCTGATAGAGAGATTAATACAACCTTCAGGTCTACATTCTGCCCAGAGATAGTGAGAAAGAGGGGAAAGGGGGAAAAAGAAAAGAAAGGTAGAAAGTAAAAACAGGATAGGTGGGCAGGGAGGGGGAAACCCCTGAAGCAACAGGAAGGAGGAGAGGAGGGAGCGGGAACAGGAATGGAGAGAGCGGGCAGCATCCAGCCAGACAGACGGAGGGGAAATGGCCCGGAGGTGCTCAGGTGGCTGTGCTGGGCCCACTAGCCCCTCAGGAGCCCGCCTTCTTGATCTCACCAGGAAGCTGCGTGACAAAGGGCAGGCAAGTCGGGTCTAGGATAGACAGTCGGGTCCTGGTTTGGACCTGGGGGAACATACTAGACACCTGTTCTGATTTCTGAGGGATGGTTCCTAATCGTACTTCTTTCTCGTTTTTGTTGTTTTTTTCTCATGAGAGTTCTAAACACCTAACCCTTGACCTTTATCCTGACTGCTTCGCCCTCTGCCTGACTTGGATCTCTGATTGTTAACATAAAGAGAGCCTTTCAGACACGGCTGTTGGCCCGCTTCCTAGAGTCTGACCTGGGGTCGCTGCCCCAGGACCCCCAAACCTCCTCTCCAGGCCAGGCTGCAGAGGCATGACTCCCAGCTTAGACTTCAACCCACTGAGGTCATTTCAACGAATGCTTATTGAGTGTCTGATATGAACAGGCCGGGCACTGGTGCTACAGTGGAATAACACCAAGTCCACTCCTTGCGGGGGGCAAAGGGGGTGCACTTGAAACGGGGGTCAGCTGTTCAGCAAACATTTCAGGATGATCTCTAAGAACATTCTCCCCAGGTCCTGCATGGGCACCGGCTAGTCTGGAAGATCAGAGATGGCACCTGGAGGAGATGAATCCTCCGCTTAGTGCTAAGGAAGCAGCTGGCAAAGAGTGGGCAGGGATGCTAGCGGGTGGTAGGGATGATGGTGGGCGGGGACCCCAGCAGTCTGCAGTCTGGTGTGACACAGGCATAAAAAGCATAAAGGCGCATGCTGGGGAATGGTGGGCCGTGAGACTTAGACGTCTTTGGACCACATCATAGAAACCCACGTGTCCGCGTTAAAATCTCGAAGTTCACCCTACAGGAGCTGAGGAGCCACTGCAGGGATCTGACCCGGGCTCAGATCTGCACTTCACAGGAGTCTCAGTGCCTCCGTGCTGCTGGGCTTGTGGAGTTAAGCTGGATGGAGGGCAGGAAGGGCCTGACCTGCTTTCGGTTCTGATTCTGTCCTCTGGTTCTGACATTCTGTGACCAATTGGGCAGGACTCGTGGCAGCTGCACAAATCACTTTGTCTTTTGATGAAGGATATTATCAATGAAGGATATTATCTGTTTAATATGTAATGTATTTCTGCAACCGTCGGCATCAACTGTTTAAATATTTTGGAACTTGTCTCACAGGCTAAAAAGACCATTACTGCAGATCACTAGAATCTTCCTTGACGTCTGCATAACCTGAGTATTAATCAGCATAACCTGAATATCAAACAAATAGACCACCAAGAGGCAAGTGGGTTACCCAGATACCCTTCTGTTTTCCGGTGAGATGCAAAATGAAGGGCATAGGCTGCATCCCGGACAAAGAAGCTTGATTTGAACCTGAAAACCTTTAGCTGTAATAAGGAAAGTAGAAGGGATTAGAAACACAAGGAGAGAGGGACAAGTTAGACACAAGCTAGACAAGACCCGTCTGAAGGGCGACCTCTATAAGACAACTGGCTCAGTCTCTGCAAGTTGGTGTCATTTTTTTTAATTTTTAAAAATAAAAACAATGTTAGAGAAAAATAAATTTAAGGTGTAATTGCGGTCCTGAATTAGATGCTAATTTGGACAGGTCAGATCAGCTTTAAAAGCCTTTATTTATTTATTTATTGTCATATTTGAGGAAATTTCAATATGAACTGAGTATCTGAGAAGATAAATGTTAACTGACATGGAAAAATATAGATCCACTCACATAAAAAAAGCAAGTGACTAAAAAGCATGTATAGCAGACTCTCACTTTGGCTAAAACAAAAAGCCACACACAGGTGAATAAGAAAGTAAATGAAAGAAATTTCAAGCAGGAAAGAGAACCAATATTTACCTTCCATGTATTTAAATGCTCTGCTAAGCATTGCCTCCACATCACTTATTGGATTATTTAATTCTCCCAAACACCCTGAAGGAAAGCGTAGTTTGCCTCACTTTCCGGACAAGACCTGTACTACTTAGAGGTTACTGGAAGTGATCTCTGGGTGGTCAGAATTCGGTGACTTTCTTTTCCATTTTGCTTGTTTGTATTTTCTAACTTCCTATGCTGCACATTTACTGCTGCCATAATAAAATGATTTAAAAAAAAAAAAAACTAAGAAGAAAGTGAAGATAAAATAAGCAAATCCAGCACTTTCCAACTTCTGTGACCCGCATCCTTTTCTGATAGACACCAAAATCTGTAACTCTTTGAAATTCCAAAAAAATACCATAATTTTTTTAAAACCAAAGCAATGGCACAGAAAACTGCTCTGCCTTCGGGCTATGAACAGGCACCTTGCAGACTCCCTGACAAGTTAGGGAAGTCTCCCTCGTGTGGTCACGTCCCTCCTGTGGGAGCCAATAGGGCTGTGGGAAGAACATAAACGTTAAAGGCAGACAGACCTATTCAAATCCCAGCTGCGCCACTGACCAATATGGTGGACTGGAAGGAACTGCTGGGCCTGGGTTGTCTTGTCTGCAAAATGGGGTGAATAACATCTTCCTTGCAGAGTGTTAGGGGTAATTAAATAATTAAATAAATGATATCAAGAAAATGCTAAACACCCCAATTAAGTACCTCGAGGGCACTCAATAAATATCTGTTCCCTTCATGCTGGAAATTCTGACAGCTATTCAATGAGATTGAGGCTCTGTGCCTCAGGGGAGCCCCTCTATACGTCATCAGTCCCTTAACAGGTCCTCTGCCCCGCCTCTCGCTCCTAGCTTTTACTTAACTTCCCTGCTCAATCTGGGGCCCAGCTAAGAATTACAATTCAATTATCTTCATCTCTACCCCCCTCATCCAATGATTCATCTATCCACATCCTTACTTAACAGGTAACCACTGAGAACCAAGCAGTGGACCAGGTGAGAAGGGGCAACGGGTGGGAGGGGCAGTGGGCTAAACCCAGGATGTACCATTCCTGCCCCCAAACTCACCAGTCAGCTGCTTTGTCCTTCACCCATAAGCAGGTGCACAGGAGGGATGGGCATGAAGTCAGCCTCACTACAGCCGCATCCCCCTCTCATAGAACATGAGGCCGGAAGAACAGTACATCTCGCAGTCGCTTTTTGAATAATCACAGGATTATAGTGAAGTCTGCTGCCTGATGAGAGAACCCTTCAGTACTCTTCGTAGTCCTTCTTTAATGGGCTGTTGAGGACATTTTTCCTTCCATGTAGACTTCAAGGCTTTTATCCTCCTCCACTTCAATCCCTCACAGAGACTATGGGTCAAGCCTGAGACCTGCATTAGATTTTTCTCTGAGGAACTGACGTTCTAGAATAGAAAGTGTTCTCACCCAGGGATATACCATCTTTCTGTTTTCTTACCTCTTGTATTATGTCCTTCATCAATATTATGTTATACATTTTTGAGTTAACTACTTCCAAATATTTTATAGTTTTTAACCAAGACTGTGACTAGAATATGTTTCTCATTTTACTTTCTAGATTTCTATTACTAGGGCAAAGAAAAGTTACAGAATTTTTCTATAAAACTCTACCTTAAATTTCTTTAAGAAAATGCTATGTGCAAATGTGTGATGTTAAATTAAAAAACACTGGAAGACAGAAATAATTGCCTCTGAAAAGATAAATTATCAAAATGTAGCCCCCCAGAACAGAAAACCCTCAATGTGGTGAAATTTGGAGTAACTGAAGATGCATTTCCTAAGCACTTCCTATAAACGCAGGCTGACCAACCCAAATGAGTACCAATTGCATCACCTCAGAGCCTAAGCAATAAAAGGGTGTCCTGAGAACCTGCCAACCTCACTGCACAGGGAGAGCTGGAGATTAGCATTAAGTCCCGGCGTTGTACAAGTCAAGCAACAGGCCCGAGTCTCACGCAGCAGAAAGGGGCCCGCACTGACTCACAGGCTGCTGAGCTAACAAGGGCGGGGGAGGCCGCCTCCCTCCCTGTCACCTCTCCTGAGGCGGGGCCTTCCAGAAATCAGCGGAGTGAGCTGGAGCTGAGCCAGCCTGGGTCAGAGACCACAGCTCACACTGCACAGACTGTGCTCGGGGAAACCTTAGGTTCCATACACGCATAGGAACCTTCAGACGCTTCAAGGAAGGAAAGGAAGTGGAAATGATGTTCAGAAAAGTTCATGTGGAACAACACAGAAACCCTTCCATGTGGAACAGCACAGAAACCCTCCGTGGGCTAAGGAGCGTCTGCTCACACGCTGGGTTCATTACCCATCCCGGACGTGGTGGATTCTGAGTCTCTTCTCGATGACAACGATAGAATAATGGTGTTTAGTCAAAGGAAGGCCAATCAGACACGTCCAAACTGCAGAAAAAACATGTCCCTGTGTCTGCGCTGAAAGCTCAGTGCTTTCCCCAACTATGTGAACACAAAACAGATCCACCTGACGTGAAAGGTACCCTGCCCTGAAAACGGCAGAGAAAATTCACTTGAAATGTCTGTTTCCTCTAAGTAATCTTCTCAAGAGGTTTCGTAGCTCCTAGTCAGGACATCAATCATCACATGCCCAGTCCACTCCGCCGTGCAGGTTTTACTGGTTTGCCAAACTTACCGGGAACTTACTAGTCATGAAAGCATTCGCGTCTGATCCTCACCGGGTAAAAGCCAGGAACACATGGGTCTGGTAGAGACATGGACCCGCCCTGAGGGACACTGAATGGTGGCGGCTGCTCACTGTCTTCAAAGGGCCCCCTTTCCTTCCCATGCCGAAGGCAGCGCTCTCCATGGCAGGCACCCCTGAGAGCCTCAGGGGCCATTCCCAATGTCCCTGGGGATTTCAGAGTCCGTCTTCGTAAGGCTGCTCTGAGCACAGCAGGGAGCAGAGATACTCGTCCATGGGCAGCCACGCCCCGGTGTGTGGCTTGAGCAGCAGGTGAAGCATTCCGCATATTTCTTCCCAGGGGTGGAGTGGAGGGTTGAGATTTAAATGAAAACAATTACTAGTGAATTAACCAATCTGGAAATATCTTTTTGTTATAACTGTTGGAAAAGAGGCCTCTGGGACATGGAGTTGTTGACCATCTCAGACATGGACCTCAGGACTTGCTCATGCGAGGGGTGTGTGTGGATGTGTTCACATTCACACTGTGGTGATCACCACGGAGGTGCATGCATCTCTTCAGGCTGTGCTATAGAAATAGGCTAAGTACTTCAGTCAAAACTTGCCTCCGTGCTAATATTTTAAAGTTATAAATCATAATTGTCTTAGAAGCATTATACTTTGTGTACTCTTGCTATGGGTCTCATTTTTAATGGAACATTAAGGGAATGCAGTATTTTAAACGTAACTTTGTGAATATCTTTTCTCTAGAGGTCTGTTGCTATTTTTATCTTTTATGAAATTTTTGTCACCAAGTAAGGCAGGATAACATTTTCTTCCAGATTGAGTTGGTGCAGGGTATTCTTGGTTATCAAAACACTCATAGCTTTGGGACTTGGAAATGGTAAATATTCATGATGTGTGAGAAAGCATGATACATAACTGTACCATCTTAATTACATAAAAATGAAAGCTTAGCTGTGTAGATACACAGGATTTAGGACATGTCAGACTGTGAACTGCTTGTGATTATGGATGGCTTTGTTCTTTGCTTGTGTTTTTCAGTTTCCTATTTATTCGCATGTTAATTGTAAAAAAAAAAAAATGTTACTTTAAACGCCAAAAACAAAACCAAACAGAAAACAATTATCAAAAGAGATTTCCTTCCCCAGGAATTATCAATAATAACACTGGTACAATTTGAATGCTAGAAAAACATAAGTAATGGCTCCCATGATACTTAAAAATGCTTGAGGACGTCTACAAAATGTTCCCGCTACCACCAAAGTGAAGATTGAAAATGTGAAAATAAAGAGGCTATGGCACTAGCTACAGAGCACAGAGAATTCATATTTGGCTTAGCAGATTTGACTGTCACACCTTTTGACATCATCTCACCTGAGACGGTGAAAAGGCCAGAATGATGCTTGATCCAGGAGGGCTGTGGGCCCTCTGGAACTAACCAAAATCCAGAACTTACTCTGTTCTGAGTCCAGTTCCTTATATTGCTATACTCAGATCTCAATTTTTTTAACTTATTATAATCTAATAAATTATCAGCATTCAATAAATACTTAAATCTCTCAGTAGCACTAAAATATACTTTTTCATAAGAATACTGTTTTCCCTGCCCAGCCAGTATGGCTCAGTGGTTGAGTACCAACCTATGAACCAGGAGGTCACAGTTTGATTCCCAGTCGGGGCACATGCTCGGATTGCGGGCCTGATCCCCACTGTGGGGTGTGCAGGAGGCAGCTGATCAATGATTCTCTCTCATCAGTGATGTTTCTATCTCTATCTCCCCCTTCCTCTCTGAAACCAATAAAAATATATTTGAAAAAAATACTGATTTCTCATAAAAGAAGTGAAAAAGAATTACCTGTAACAAATTCTATGCCTCACAGGGAGGAGGAACATCAGCAGGGGATGTAAATTGCTAATAGCCTTTTAGATAACAAGTTAATAAAAATCTGAAGTATATGTGCCCTTTGATCCCACAGTTATACTTGCACAACATTTTCACAGATGTATTCACTTATTCCTCCACAAAGCCGTGGGAATCTGCTGCTAAATGAAACAGACATGGCTGGTCGCTCACAGAGCTCACCGTCAAGTGGTGGAGAGAGGCAACAGAAGCAATCCCACCAAGTAGCAGCAACCTACACATCACTGAGCCCTGCACGGGAAGCACACGGGAATGCCGGGTACAAATAATCAGAATAATGGAGGTGAGAGTGCCCACATGTGGGGAGGAGGAAGACCTCTCAGAGAAGGTCACATAGATTACCACCTACTGAATGAGATGCCAGCGAGGAGGAAGGGGGAGAAATGAAGTGAAGAGCTGAGGCAGAAAAGGAGCTGAGGGTTCTGGAAGAACAGAAGGAGCAGGAGAGAGGGAGAGTTGTGTGATGTGGTGGGAGAGGACACGGGGAATGGCTGAGGCTAGTTCCTCGTAAGCCACGACAGGCAGGTCCGATTCTGTTCCGGGTGCACTGGGAGCCTCGGCCTTTGGAAAACAGACTCAGGTTGCTGAGTAAGGGGTGGACCGGGCGAGGCGGGAAAGGAACAGGAGCTCAGCCATAGACCCACCGCCCGAGCTACCCAAGAAGGATCAGGGATTTGGCTCATGCGGAGGAAGCCAGGGAAGGAGGAAGCGGGATGGATTCTAAATACACCGTCAGTTTTATCTGCAACAAACCACGAGAACCAAAGAAAAGCTTTGCTCAGAAGCCCTTTGTTGAGTGAGATGCATTTGGAAATTCCTCCCTCACACGGTTTATTACCTTACAAAAATCTGCCCACATCTAAGCAATTGCTTAATCAAACCAAGTCAGAGCAAAAGGACAATGACCCTGGTCCACAGCATCAGGAACAGTTTTTTTTTAAATATGCACTCACCCCTATGTAGCATTCTGAAGTTTGGGCTTGAATCCATGTATGTTAAAAATTACACAAAGTTTTCAAGTAAGAAGCATGGTGAACGATGTTACACGCCTTCCTCTAACACAGTGGTTCTCAGCCTTCTGGCCCTTTAAATACAGTTCCTCATGTTGTGACCCAACCAAAAAATTATTTTCGTTGCTACTTCATAACTGTCATGTTGCTACTGTTATGAATAGTCATGTAAATATCTGATATGCAGGATGGTCTTAGGTGACCCCGGTGAAAGGGCGTTCGACTGCCAAAGGGGTCGCGACCCACAGGTTGAGAACCGCTGCTCTAACGGGACCGTGGTCACCAGCCCTAGTCTCACTAATTACTCACGTGCAGACTGTGCCCTTCAGACGCACAACTGTATCGTCTCTGACATTTCTGAGTGTCTGCAGGGACGATCCTAATGGAAAGGATGCAGGGTTTCCATTCCCGTGAAGAACAAAGCCATGAACACAAGCTCTGAGCCAGGGCAGGGTCCGTGTTTAATGTTGTTAATGCGTATGTGTGAGACCACTATCTTAGCTCACGGGCGTGTAGACATTCAAAAACAGTTAAGTACCGAAAGTAGTAATGTCTGACATAGAAAACATATTAAATACATGCTTCCAGTCAAAACAAACGAAGACCAGTGAAGGCTTGTCGGTGAAAGCGCGTCTCATTAACTCCCTCCACGTGAGGAAGAACAGCACCGCTGTGGGTAATGAGCACGAGAAACACCGTGGAGACCTCTGAGCCACTGCGCACCGGACAGGTACGCCTTCTTCCTGCTTCACTCCATACGCCCGTGTTCACACTCCTACAAACTGAAGAATGGTGTCTTTGGCTTTTTGATGTGTTGTATCTACTGTCCAGCTTTTATACTTTCAATGCCGTGCAGCAGGCAAAGTACAATATACACACACGATGAAGCTCCCTGTTAATGATTCTGATTATTATTGTTGGGAATCCTCTTTCTTTCCGCCTCTTGAGTAAGAGCCAGTTTCAAGTTGGGCTGAGATTTCCAAAGCCATTATCCTGAGCATAAGAAGATAACCAGCCAACAGAAACCACTGGCAAGTCCTCCTTTCTCTCCTTTTCAGACAAAACAGCAAGTGAGGACACTGCTCAGTGCAGAAGGCGCTTTGCAGAGACCGTCCTGGCACCACGTAAATGTGGCCCCAGCACGACGATGCCTTATTACCTCACCAAGGCCCCAATCCTCCAAAGAAAAGGAAGTGTGGCTTAAAGCACTGTCAAGGGCACACGAAAAGTAGAGAGGGAGCCCCGTCTGCCTAGCGAGCACACAATGGGGTTCGTCATCGCTCTCTCAGGCCTCCTCGACTGGGACAGTGCCTGAAGCCAGCCTGCATTCGACCAAGAATGGTATGTGGGTCTCTAGAAGGGCACCCTATCCTTTATACAGCGCCCAACCAAGAATCCTTAGAGGTTATTTCGAAATACTTAACCTGCGTTCAGGTAAAGAGAGAGTAAAATGATAATTAGCAGTTTTAAGCCCTAATAATTAAAACTGTCAAAGAACTGAAGTTTTAGGGAAGGCAAATCAGAACAAAGCCGGCCATATCTAGAACTGAGTCCACAGTGCAACTATGGCTATGCCTAGGAATGCCATAATTCACTGCTAACGTTTGTTAAAATCTCTTTTGTCTTTAGCACAATAAAACTTTGAAGAATTACACGATTTTAAATAATGGGAAAGAAATTGAAAGTTCATTCCATTTTTCTCTTCTTCCCTGATCCTCACCCAAGGATATGTTTCCTACTGATTTTTTTAGAGAAAGGGTAAGGAAGAGAGAGAGAGAAAGAAACATCAATGTATGAGAAAAACATCAATTGGTTGCCTCCCGTATGAGCCCCCACAGCGATCAAAACCCACAACCCAGGTACGTGCCCTGACCAGGAACTGAACTGGCACACTTCCAATGCATGGGATGACCCTCCAACCAACTAAGCCTCAACGGCACATTAATTTTTAAATAACTTTTTAAATTATAAAACTAATACATTCTCATTACAAAAAAAATCTCAGAAAATATATACAGGCCTAATGAAAATAAATTAAGTATATGTGTTGGGGGAGAGCCTCAAAAGCCTAAATTCAGGATCAATTCCAAAGAACTGACATGTAGCCTTATTCAAATTCATAAGGACTTTAATAGGAGAAACTTACATATACGGTACAGCAGTGTATGGCGGGCAGGGAAGAATCCACACCCCACCCAGGACAGGGTCTCTCTTCAGAGGTGGTTAACTGTAAAGCCACATGGTGGGCAGCCACATAGACCACCGGAAAGAACAGCGTATCCCTAAGTTAACAGGGAGCACCAGGCAGTCACCACACTCTACACACCTACTAGCGTCCTTCCTGGGCCTGCTGTGCGTCTTTGGGTGGCAGTCTGGCTTTCCGGGGAGTGAGCCAAGCCCCAGGTCACAGAGAGCCAAACAGTGACAGAGTTAAGTAGCCACAGAGAGTTCGTCATTTCCCAGGCGCCTTTGCTGCTTGAGCCATACTGCATCTCGACAGTGAGTTCCCCTACAACCTCTATGATCACTTCACTCAAAAAGGTAAGTCCTAGTCTATGATGGTGGTTCCGTCCAGCCTTTGCCTAGGCATAGGCATTTCCTCTCATTCTGTGATAAGAAAAAAGCCTCAATATATCAACTTATAAACCCAAAACTCTCACCACTGTTAACCAAATTCAAAAACTAACTTCAGAGAGTAACCAACGTACAAATCACTAATCAGTGCAATAACGCTCACCAGCTTCTATCCCTCATGTTTGCTGACTGGTCCAGCCACAGAGAAGACACTCCCTAATTCAGAGAAGACTTTTCCCTGCATGTCAGTCTTTCCATATTGAAAAGGATTCAGCAGCTGTTCACTTTCTGATTCTAATCAGAAAGTGCATAAGATACACATTAAGGAATTTAGAGGGAACTCTAAAAAAATTAATAAACCTGATCTTTAGAAACTTCCTTACCAAGTGAAAGCAGATTTAAAATATCTACTAATTATTCCTCTGTTGCAGTCAATCCCCATCAGATTTGTCCCAGATACTATAGAGGTATATGGTGTCAACCAGGGGTCAGCAAACATTTTCTGAAAGTAAATAAATAAAGCAAACATTTTCTATATGTTAGCAGTAAATATTCTGGGCTGTATGACCATCCAGTCCCTGTCCCACTACTCAGCTCTGCTCAACTTTCCCTTGCGCCACAAAAGCGGCCATTCGCAACATAATATATAAACAAATGGCTATGTCTGTGTTCCAATAAAACTTTATCTACAAAAATGAGATTTTTTTTGGAGACAGATGATGTGAATGTACTTCACATTGCACAACAATGTGAATGTACTTAATGCACTCAGCTGTACACTTAAAATAGTAAATTTTGTTATGTACATTTTACCACAATTAAAAACAAACAAAAAACACAAGACTTGGCCTACACGGTGCTCTTTTCCAGCTGGTTCACAAAATTCTTCCTGCTTAAAATCATCTGTGATTTTAGGCTCCCCTGAAACTAAAAGCTTCCCAAACCTGGTGCATAAATACTTATAAAGATACAACTGCTCTTCTACCAAACCTAAATATCCTAGAATATTTAAAAGTGTTTTTAGCTCTGGCTGGTTTGGCTCTGTGGCTAGAGCGTTGGCCTGTGAACTGAAGGGTCCCAGGTTCGATTCCTGTCAAGGTCATATGCCTGGGTTGCGGGCTCGATCCCCAGTAGGGGATGTGCAGGAGGCAGCCGATCAATGATTCTCTCTCATCATTGGTGTTTCTATCTCTCTCTCTCCCTCTCCCTTCTTCTCTGAAATCAATAACAATATATTTTTTAAAAAAGTGCTTTTAGTCCTGGCCAGCAGCCCAATGGTTAGAGCATCAGCCTACACACCGGAGTGTTGCGGGTTCAATTCCCAGTAAAGGGCGCGTACCTGGGTTGCAGATTCAATCCCTATCCTAGTTGGGGTGTGTGCAGGAGGCAACCCATCAATGTGTCTCTCTCATATCAATGTTTCTCTCCCTCTCTCTCTCTCTCTGTCTCTTTACACCTTCCACTCTCTCTAAAAATCAATGAAAAAAATCCCCACTCCTCAGGTGAGGATAAAAAAGGGGGGAGGGTTTAATTCTAATGTTATAAGCAAGCTAAAGTGGTGTCAGCAGTTTTTCTCTGTCCGTAACGCAGGTTGGAGACCAGATGTTTAGAACCGCACAGCCTGTAGCAGTGAGCAGGCTGCCCTGGGGGAAGGGCCTTGAGTAATTAAAAGCGCACAAATATAACCTACTTGACCAGCCGCCTACCTTTTAAAAAAACTTATACATTAAATGAAATACAACAGGAAAGATGCCATCTGACTCCTGTCAGAGATCTGACTTTAAATGCTTTATTTATAAGCGCAAACGTCCAAGGCACCATGTAACTGCGGACTCCCATTTTATTTCCAGCTGTTTTCCTTCAAAACCTACATTAACAGTTGTGTGTGCGGTGGTTTTCTTCCTCAGATTTGTAGTTATTTCCAATAAGATCTATTATTACTTAACACCTACATTTTGCTTAACTTTAGGTCTATCCATGTACTCAGCCTGAAAAGACCAGCTTTGGGGGGATTCTGAGCTTTGTTTTGCCTTCAGCTTTCACTGTGGCCCAGGAAGAGCCAACTGGATTCTTTGGGGCGCAGTCAGGGCTCGCTCTGCACCCCACACGGTGATTAACGTCTTATTCACCTGGTACCTTCCCATTCAGCCTCTGAACGTTCCTTTCAGCTTCCAACAAAGGATCTCATCGCTTCAGGAATTGGGGTGTGTCTAAGTTTTCACCTGGGAGAAAAGTGATTCAAGCGTTTCTGGTGAGACCAATCCTCGGGTTGGGGTGGGGAGGGACCGCATAACAGGCCGCGGCGGGCTCCTGGAGAGGCAGACTGCGGGCGGACGGACTGAAGCACACTCCGGGATCTGCTCGCCTGGGGACTCCACACGATGGCTTGGCTTCTCTTCAGAGCCACGGGGACTCTCGCCATTTTCATGGTAAGTCCTCCTTTTCCTTCCAATAATCGTAGCTTTCCGCGTTTCTTTCTCTCCTCTAAGGGAGTATCATATTTGATTGCTGAATCCCTATTACAAAGTCTAAGAAGGCACAGTGAAAACAAACAGTTTAAAATGAAACTGCAAATCCCTCTTATAAAATCTAAGAGTGCAGTCGAAATAACATTTTAATATGCAATTGTAATGATTACTCATTTCTCCCATTTGCTGTGGGGTTGTTTTTCTTTTCATATATTTTACATAGAAAACTAAATGAGGGAGAAATGAATTTGAAAGTCGCCATTTAGCATTTCTTTAGTTAATGAATCAAATAACCCTGACCTCAGATGTATTTTCCACAACACCGTCACTCTCTTCAAAGTCATGTTTTTATTCGTCTTTTTGATGCACAAGCTAAAACACCTTAAAGAGAAGCAGGTCTGTTTCCCAAGGTTACATATCTGTTGAGCGTATGGCTCTGAATCACTCATGCCCGGTCTTGCTACCTGACATGTTTCTGCAATAGCCAAGGACCGTTGAATTAAAATCAAAGCAGCGTTTGACTCGAGAGCAGCTGAGAGGGTTATTAAGAACACAGAGTGTCTGCTTAGTCATTCTGTGCAAAACACATCCAGCCTTTGGTGGAAAACACATGGACATTTTATCAGGCTCTCCCGGAGAGAGCGACA
>NW_006292908.1:439714-467927 GCF_000327345.1 Myotis davidii
TTCTGACTAAAAGAGAAGTGGAATCTGCAGAGCAAAGCAGTGGCCTAGATGATACAGACCAGCTTGTCCTAACGGTGCTATTCTAGTGAAGAAAAAAAGTCACAATATTCTCAGTCACATGAAGATAGAAAAATAGTAAAATATACCACACATGAACATTTTTAAACATTCCTAATGCCAGTTCCCCACCTTATCGATAATAAACTGGGCTAGTCCAGCCACCAGTTGTGCTTGCCTCTTCGTCTGTAACATTGAGATCATTGGACTTTAAGAAATGACAGGGAGACAGATCTCAAGGAGGAACTTTCTAAACTGTAAATGTGTCCAAAATTAGAACAGCTGCCTTGTGAGCCAGGGAGATTCCCAGCCTTCGCTCTCCTGAGGCTGCTCTAGAAAACTGGCATATTTTTGTTAGAGTCGTTTCTATTATGACAAAGTAGCTACAGTTGACCCTTGAACAACATGGTAATGGATTAGGGGGACATTGACCCCAATGCAGTCAAAAATCTTAGTATAACTTTTGACTCCCCCCTACCAATAACATAAATAGTCAATACATATTTCATATATGTATATATAATACACCATGTTTTTATAATAAAGTAAACTAGAGAAAAGAAAATCATAAGGAAGAGAAAATACATTTACAGTATTTATGGAAAAAAATTCCCATGCTGTTCAAGGGTGAACTATAATTGTTTTGATTATCTAATGTATTTATTTGACCTAAGAATATTATAGAGAAACTAGAGGCCTGGTGCACGAGATTCGTGCAGGGGGTGGGGTGTCCCTCAGCCCAGCCTACACTCTCTCGCAATCCGGGACCCCTCAGGGGATGTCCGACTGCTGGTTTAGGCCCAATCCCACAGGTATCAGCAATCAGACATCCTTCTCGAAATCTGGGACCACTGGCTCCTAACTGCTCGCCCACCTGCCTGCCTGATCACCTCTAACCACTCGCCTGCCTATCTGATCACCCTAACCACTCGCCTGCCTGCCTGATCACCCCTAACCACTCTGCCTGCCTATCTGATCACCCTTAACTCCTCTGCCTGCCTGCCTGATCGCCCCTAACTGTCTCTGCCTTGGCCCCCTCTGTCGCAACTTTGTCCAGAAGGACATCCAAAATGACGTCCAGAAGGTCATTTGGCTGTCGGGTCTAATTAGCATATTACACTTTTATTATTCTAGATGTGACAGCTGTTTACCTTTCCTGCTTTGAGGTATATCCTCCATGATCCCTCTGTTCCTTGAGTTACTGTGAGATCCTCATACTGAGGGCTGTTTCATTCATTTTTTTATCTCCAATGTCTACCCATAATATCTGACTTACAGTAGACACTCAATTGTTTGAAGAATGGATAAATGAATAACTGAATAAGGCCTCTCTAAACTATAACTTCACACACACACACACGCACACACGCACACATACACACACGCATGGCTTCTAAAATGCACTATGAAATGTTAAAACATTTCTCTCCCCTCAAGAAAATGTTACACACTTCCACACACCAGCTATTTAAACAGCAATATAACTTTATACATAATTGTTAAGCTGAGTGGTCTAGAACTGCTCTGTCCAAATGGTAGCCTCTAGCCACATGTGGCTACTAATCAGTTGAAATGAGATTGGTCGAATTGAGATGTAAGGTGTAAAATATGCATCATATTTTAAGGATTTAGTATAAAAAAAGGAATGGAAAACATGTCATTAATAATGCTTACCTTGCTTACATATTGACATGGTAGTATTTTGGATATTTTAGATAAGACGTATGTTAAAATTAATTTTACCTTTTTAAATCCTCTTTAATATAACTATTAGGACATTTGAAATTATTCGTGGGGATCTCATTACACTTTCACTGGACAATGCTGATAACTGATGCTATTAGTGGAAGGCAGTGTCAGTCAGGAGTGAGGCAGGCAAACGAGGCTCCAGGGACCAGGTAAGGTTTCACAGGTGGACCAAGGGAGGGGATCTTCCCTGTCAAACCAACATGAGCAAAGGCAGACGCAATATGACATGTGCCTGGGGACAATGGACACACTGGTTTGGCCGGAATGACAGTTTGCACTGGGGAGCCTGGACATGAGTTGGAAAAGCAGATGAGGGTCATATTGAAAAGTATGTTCTGTGAAAGCTAATGGAATCCTTTCAGAAGTGGGGCACCACCCAGTTTCGAAACAGTGTGGTGATGGGAAAAAAGCAATGTTTTCCCAAGCATTGTCTAGTGGGGATGCACATCTTTTGTCGTGGAAGGGTGGGTCTGAAAGTCGGAAAACACGTTTGAGGTCCTGCACTAATTCCGCCACCCTATGACCACACCAGGGTTGCCTAGAGAGGCGAGACAGAACAGCAAAGTCACAGCCCTCTGTCTACGCCTGCTCTACTGACTCACTCCAGCCCTTGTTTCCTCCAACGTCAAGTAAAAGGATCAGAGCCCCTGCCTACACTACAATGGCCAGAGTGAGAGTAAACAGCACAAGGAAGTGCTCGGAAAATGCCAAGGGCTTTCAAAGACGCGAATGCCTACCAGTTGCAATACTTTAGTAATTAAGATGACTCTTGATAACGCCTGCCTTAATAGTCTGCCTTACTATTTAGCAGTTTCCTGTGCTTGTTTGATCCATTTTGCACAATACAAAATATGCATTTTGGGGAAAGGCGTTATGATTGAAAAATGCTTTTCTTCAGAGATTTAACTTTTTGAAAATGTTTGTCTTCAAGGTGCACATTGCTCAGTGTTTGATAGTCCACAAAACATAACACTCCTGTTACCATCTGGACAATGAGTGTTTTAATTTTATGTTTCTATATTATATAAAGTTTACTCATCACAAAACTAATAGAGATGTCTGAAATGCAAATATTTCCAGGACACAGTGTTTAAAGTTAGTAGAGGTAGGGCTGGAAAAAAGCGAGAGAAGCAGCCCTTTAAATATCAAGTTCTGAGAGAATACGGTCCAAATAAAGAGAAATGACCTCCAATCACCTTCTTCTACAGAATATCCAAAGAGTAAAATTTTAGGAAAAAATTGTAGGCTAAATGGTCCAAATACTTAACAGAAGGAAAATCTTTGAGGTATCTCTTCTCGTGACTGATGAAACAATCTGGTTTCCAATGCTAATAGACGTATGAAAATTAGTTGCCCCTGGTCCTCTCTTCCAGTTAAGAGCCAAAATCAGAATAACCTCGCCAGGCAATCCTGGCAACCACGCCCGACTTGAGCGGAAGGCGGGAGAGATGCGATTACTTCTGTCAGTCACCACTCCCGCTTACCTAACCCCTGAAACTGCTTTCCTTTGGAACCGAACACTCAGTTCCCAGCAGGCTGCCCTCACCTCCAGCCTCTCGCTCGTCCTCGCGTCAGGAGCCACCCTGATGGCCAGGTGAGGGCTTGCTGTGCGAAGTTCATCACAAGAGAAGTACAGGGTGTCCCAGGAATGTATGCACTTCATCAGCTGACAGCTCAACCTTGAATATGAAGTGCATTTTACTAAACACTGCCTTCATAATTACTGGAAGTGTGTGTATACCCTTTGGGGGGACATCCTATGTACAGGTACCGGGTGACTCGTTCTAAGAACACTGTGAATAACTCAATCTGTCTAAGGTGCCCACCTGTCTCACATGTGCAGCTGGCCAGGCTGTGCCGGGCACAGTTCCAAGAGGTGCATTTACCTCAACTCCAGTGTCAACAGTCCCCCTGGAGTTGGGCAAGGAATGAGCTACACAACTGGACGAAGGAGAACCGGTTATTGTCGCTTTCCAATGCTCAAAAAAGGGCAAGTTCTATGCGCCTTGGTGTGGACAGTAATAATCAGAGGGCACTCACTTCATGTCCAAGGGGCTCTTTCATGCCCTTTTTTTTTTAAGTTTGGGGACAGAAGTTATTATCATGTATTAAACACCTAAGTCCTAGTGGTCTAGGGCTCATCTATGTGCTTCACGCCTATGAATTCACTGAATCCTCATAAGAAACCTACGAAGTAAGTAGAAATGTTGTCCCTATTTTACAGATGAGGAAACTGAAAAATTAAGTAATGTTTCCAAGTTATACAACTGGTCCATTGAGACTGGGACTTAACTCAGGGATTCAGGATCCAGGGTCCAATCTTTTTATTACTATACTTGACTGCAACTTATGCAGCATTTAAAATGAGCATCTGAGAATATCCATGGTATTTGTTTTAATTAGCATCTCTATCACAATACAAGGTTTAACTTTCTAAATTAATTGAATGTACTCTAAAACTCAGTTACTGAAATTTAATTGTCTGAAATTAAATAAGAATTTCCAAGGAAATAAACATGCCATTTTTATTCAAGTAAGAAATTTGACTTGATGAGTACAAAGTTTATTAGAACTGTTAAGGGGGGGTTAAATTTCAATTTTAAAAAGGATAAATAGATAGATAGGAGATGATGAAAGATAAATCACTCATGTCTTCTGAACTGTACATATGTAATTTATTCATCAAACATTACTGATGACCTCTATGGCCTGACACATTAATAATCACTGCATATGACCGATTATAGAAATGAGATCACCAAAATTAAATACAAAACATGTTTAAAAATTGAAATGATTCCTTTGAATTACCTAATTCATCTTCAAATTTCCCAGAGGGGAGTGGATGAGGCCCTTTCTTAAACCCATTCTAGAGATGAGAAGGGTTGCTATACCCCAGGCCAGCTGGGAGCAGCACCATGAATCTAATGCACAGTCCAACTGTCTATCCCTCCCACACGAAAGCTTGAAGTAACTCCAAATAAAACGATAGCCAAACAAGTAAAGTAGCAGTTGTTATGAAAATATCCTCAAAATGTATTTATTGTGTATCTACCATATACAGTACAAACCTTTATGATCCTATATAATAAAAGCCTAATATGCTAAGTGTCCAGTTGTCTGGCCAGCCATTCAACCAATCAAAGCATAATATGCTAATGATATGCTAAGGCCGCTCAACCACTCACTATGATGTGCACTGACCACCAGGGGGCAGATGCTCCGACCAGTAGGTTAGCTTGCTACTGGGGTCCGGCCAATCGGGACTGAGCCAGACATGTCCTGGAGCCCTCCCATGGTCTCTCCCCAGCTGGCCAACCTCCCGCATCCCTCCCCAACCCCGATTGAACTCTCAAGACAAGGAATGCTTTCTCCACACTGATATGTCCAGTCCAGGTCACCAAAAGAGACAACTTAGTTGGTTTATATTGTCAGAAAACTACTGAAATATTATTGAATGTTGAAAATAATTAGAATAGCAAATTCACTCAAATAATCAAGTAGCCACAGAGATGTATTAACTAAAATAATTGTTTTTAAAAACACAATTCTAAATAATGTAAGGCTGCAATTATATTTCCAAATGTCTAATGAGCATTTTCAAAATTGAGAAGTGTTTCTTATTAGCTACCCCTTATTCCTAGAAAAGCAAAAATAATCACATTTCATTGCACTGATCGGGCAAATTTACAGTTCTCTTGGGTTAGCACCCTAGAATTAGGAAACATTCTTGAGTTTAAGAGAAGATGAGCAAGAGTAAAGGTTTAGCCTTCGTAACTTCTCTAAGGACTGTCATTCTGTGAAAAGGCTGAATAAGACACAGCTGTCGACAATGTTCATTCTCCATAGCTTAGGGTTGTCCTTCCTACGCTGTCCCAAGAAAACAGAACTGTACTTCAGTGGCTCTTAGAAGAACCATTCTCTGTGGGGCTAGTGCGAACATGATGCATATTTTCTGGATGACTCTTCCCTGTTTCCCTGTGAAAGGGAGCGTGCCTGGCCTTCCTCCCTGAGTCAGGGGCAGTGCAGTTCCCACATTGCTCTGGTCTGCTCTCCCACCTAACTCCTGAGAGTGTTCAGTATAGAGCAGCAAAGCTATACCGTCACGTTGAGACCTGTTATCACAATATGCAATGGCTCTTCTCATGGCTATTTGAACACACACCCTTGGAAATAAAGATTTCAATGAAATATTTAGAATGGGAAGGTCCTGGCATCCTATGTCTGATAGAATAACTGCTTTGGTTCAGACTCGGACTTACCTCTTTATGATAACCACCCCAAATAAATAATGTAATAAATCTATATCATTTCAGAAGTAACCCCCAGTCTTTGCCAGGAAAAAGATCTAAACTGACTAGTATAAAACTTTCTCTCTACTACTGGTTTTTATTTATCTATTTATGCCTTCTTTGGCTAGAATCCACTGTGTGGTGACATACACACTTCGGAGTCAGGCTGCCATGGTTCAAATCCTGGCTCTAGGAGGTCTGTTAGCTGGAGCCACGTGCTCCCTCTCTCGTGTCTCCATTTCTTTATCCACAAAAAAAAAGGGATTACAATAACAGAAGCTCACTGCGACGGCTGCTCCAACTATTAGGATAATAAATATAAAGCTCTATGCATAGCAACTGACACAAAACCATAGTAAATACTAACTACTATTATTACTTTCATTTTTTCTTCTGATTTATTTTTCACAATCTTTCCCCTACCAGATTTCCTTCAGATCGCATGATCAGTGGATTAGCAAATAGTTGTGAAACATCTACGGAGGAACAGATATTGTAAGGGTTGCAAGTAATAATAATAATGTAGAAGCACTCATCGGGCAAATTTACAGTTCTCTTGGGTTAGCACCACAATGTACATAAAACGATTAAGAAATAAATCCATGCAAACCATTCCTGACTAAATTGCATAGTTCAGAATAAGGGCTGCACGTGCCCAGAAAAGGAGACCTCAGTAAAAGCAGCTTCACGGATGTTGTTGGAATCTGAATTGGTCTTAAAGGATGAGTAATATTTAAGTGGGTGAAAGGGGAAGAAGGGTGCATTCTAGGCAGAAAACAAGACGGGAAAAGACAGAGATGAAGGTCCCGAGTGCTCTTGAGAAGTAAAGACCCTAGCCTGCCTGCCTTCATGTTTTATCGTCATTTCCTTCAGATGAGTAAGGAAATTAAGCTCAATATTTAAATGGAGTAGGGCAGAGATGAGCAGGTCTGTGTGCCACAGCAAGCAGCTCTTGTGTTTAGAATAGCCTAACCCCATCTTCTATGTTCCATTCTCTAACCCAGACGAGTTCCTCTCATTATGTCCACTCACGAACAACTAAAACAAAAGCCTTACCCTGCAGCTAATACAGAACTGCCTTGGTACCAGTCAGTTACACAAGTCATGGCTTTTAAAAATCGCCCAGGGAACTTGATGAGTTTATCACAATGATGAGTGCCATTGTTTGCCAAAGCAACAATTTCCACATCTCCTGGGAAGTATTTATAGAACAGCCAGATTCAGAATGTCTGGTTACTATAACTGGCTGTTAAAAAGAGACTTTCAAAATCCAATAGATTTTTCTGTATATCTTTAAAATTCTGTAGTCAGAGTAAAGAGAATTTGTTTATATTTAGAACATTTTCTTTTTCCTGAGAAGATTTTATCCTTTGAATCGAAATCTACTTTTTTAAAAACTAGAAACAAACTATAATATGAACAGCAGAATGTAAATATCGGGATTATTATCTTAAGTAGTTAGTACTTATTTGAAAAATTCATATTTAATTTTACTTTATTTGAATGTCTACAGGTGGTCCTATTGGTTCATGGAGAAATGAGAATAGAGGTAAAGTATGAAAAGCTTTTTGTAATTAAAATAATAGTTCCATTAAAAAATTAAAATTGTGTGCAGGCAAACAAATATTAAATGTTTTAAATTATT
Organism: Myotis davidii; assembly: GCF_000327345.1. Classification (NCBI taxonomy): domain Eukaryota; kingdom Metazoa; phylum Chordata; class Mammalia; order Chiroptera; family Vespertilionidae; genus Myotis; species Myotis davidii. The sequence goes on from NW_006292908.1 coordinate 447,458, forward strand.
TAACAATTAAATTGTGAAAATTCTAACAACTAATCCAATAATACTTAAATACCAGCAATGTGTAAGTGTTATTAATGTAATTTATCTCAGACATTGTTTCTTCTTATGTTAAATCAACAGGTTCTAATGAAACAGGGCCTGTGTGCCCAGAATAGTTAAGATATTGTGGAATATATGGAGAAAATACAAAATATGATAAAATGCTGCCTTAAAAATCACAATGCAAAAAGCTTTGTAACTCTTTTAGTTATTTAATGTTTCTTCTTTGATAAAGTCTGAGATAGAGCAACGTAGACATCCAAAAGCCTTAGATATCCTGAAACATAGGGGCCTCCTCAACCTATGGTCTATATGAGCAATTCCCAAAGCAAAAATGTCCCACACATGCATACTAAACGGAACCCCTTTTCCCATAAGACGAAAGGGCAGCCTGGAGAAAATGGGACTGCGGTGCAAGGCAGAAGGAGACATAAACGTGAATGGGTGAAATTTGCAAGACCCTGCAGAGAAGAGGAAGACAACTCCAAAAGAAACCCCATTGCCCAAGTAAGTCACCTGAGCAGGGCAGTGCGGGCTTTCAGAACAAATGGATTGGATGGGAATTAAAGTAACAGGGCAGTTCCAGTTAGCAAAATGCAGACTGGGCCACCCACAGAACAAGTAACCTGATATCTACAACCAAAAAGAAATCAATAATAATAATAATAGAGATAGACAAAGATGAAGGAACTATGGTCTGTAGACTAATAAAAAAATAATTACAAGACACTTGGACCTATTTCAATGGGTAAGCCTTATTTAGATCCAGATTCTAGCCAATAGAAAAAAAATATGTGAATAAGACAATTTTTAAAATGGCTGGGAGCCAACATTGAATTGACCATGTATTCTTAATCGTTGGTGCTAGATGATAAAATATATCAGGTTCATTACACTATTCTAATTTTATATATATTTGAACTTTTTCACACAAAAATCTTTAAAATTAGAATAAAAAGCAATACATTTTAATACTTACTATGTAATCCCTTTCCCTTTTTCCTCCAGCTCTCCCTATTTAAGCTAAAATAAATGTCTTTTGAAAATGTTAACTGTTAAGAAAGGAATGTTCAGAAGTAGCCTCTCTGACTTTATCTCAATCTTTTAACATCACCATGGTGGCCACAATCTAAGCAAATGTTCTAAAGCCAAAGTGATTAATGCATTTTTGTCCATACCGGTCAACAGAAGCAACAATTTATGTCATATTTTTAGTATATATTTAGGTAATAAATAAACAGCACAGTGTCAGAAAGGGTGAATAAAACGAACAGATGACTTAAGACTATAGCAGTGGAGAAAAGGGGGGAAGGAAAAAGACTGACTAACACTTTGTATTAATATTTAACACTTTGGGTATTTTTTGCTGCAGATTAGTTCAGATTTCCATGTAAAACAGAAAATTACCTACCGCATTACTGGAATCGGAGTTGATCAGCCCCCTTTGGGAATCTTTGTTGTTGACAGAAATACTGGAGATATTAACATAACAGCCATAGTTGATCGTGAGCAAACCCCAAATTTCCACGTAAGTAGTGTCTTCAACATGGGACGCCCTTTTCCCCTCATGTATCGTAGCTAGAGGATGATATTCTCGTACTGGTTAATTGAGAGGAGATATCAGTGCATAAATCAATCTACCAACAAATAACAACATTAGTCCCTTGACAAAGAGCCTCCACTCGTGGTCATGCCCCTGAAGGAACATGCCAGGAGGGGCATGACTGCCAAATGCCAGATGCCGCCTGCCAAGAGCTTCGCCCTGCCATGAGTCAGTAGCAGTCCAGAGAAAGGGGCAACTAGCCCAACGGGTCTGCCCAGACGGGTACCTTTTCTTACTTTGTCTACTCTTTGGGGAAATATTTTTCTCCTTTGCATGAAAGTTCTATCCATGCCAGGGCAAGCTCCTACTATGCAAATTAAGCTTGTTGAGTGAGAATTAACATCTTCCCTTTTATTTCTAGATCACATGTCATGCAATAAATGCCCTAGGACAAGAGGTAGAGAAACCACTTATATTAACGGTCAAAATTTTAGACATCAATGACAACCCTCCAGTGTTTTCACAAAGTGTATTCATGGGTGAAATTGAAGAAAATAGTCCTGCAAGTAAGTCTTTTTACAGTACCTACCACTGCTGATTTTTTTTTCAAATACAAGTATCACGATAGCATATCATTTTTATAAGCTAATTTATTCTTAGTTTCATCAGTTTTCCAGAAAAACTCATAGAGATAACCTAAATCTTCTTTCTGATATTTGCAGTTGAGCTAGTAATTCACTGCCTTTGTACTTCTAGGTGTGGCTCTGTCATGAGGCCAATAGTATCATATTCTGTGCATACAAGTCACATGGGCACCCAGCAGTCACAAAGCTAAAGCGGGGGCCTTAGGTAGCCGGGATGCACCACCAGAGCTTTTTGAAATGATAAGGCACGAGACACTCTCACGTCACTTGAATAATTTGGGGAAAAGAGAATCATAAAGCCATCCACCAAGGGAAGACGGAAAAGCCTCTCAACCCCACACCTAAGGCCAAGGCCTAAGGGGAACTGGAGGGTTTTAGGGAAGGCAGTACAGTTCTACCTGATGAGGACAGACAGCAAGTGACACGTCATATTTTGTTAGCATACATACAGGTATAAGATCTTAAAAAAAACAAATACTGATTTGAAATTGTGTTGAGTCATTAGTGTGAACAGAACATCAATGGCTCCATATTCTTTAATGAACTTCTCCTTCCTAGACTCTCTGGTGATGATACTGAATGCCACGGACGCAGATGAACCAAACCATCTGAACTCTAAAATCGCCTTCAAAATCGTCTCCCAGGAGCCCGCAGGCATCTCCATGTTCCTCATGAGCAGACACAGCGGGGAAGTCCGCACTTTGACCAATTCTCTTGATCGAGAGGTAAAGCAAGGCACTTGGGAGCCATTAAAGTAAAGGATTTTATTTAAGAAAGCCAAAAAGAAGTGATTCCGTTTTGCCAGAGAATGAAAAGAGAGAGGAAAAGAGGTTCCCAGTACTCAATGGGGCCAATCTAGGGAAACGGTCTGCCTTCTAATGTGGCTCCAGGGGGTGGGGCCTGGCACCCGCACATCAATCACACCCTCAGTAAACAGGTGAGCGCCCAGTGGGCGCCACAGTGGGAGAGGGCATTGCATTCACGGGCAAGGACCACCTGCGATTAATTCCTCATATGACGGAGGAAGGGGTATTTCACAGATGAAGCACAAAATGTCTATCTGGAAAACAGCCGTCTCTGAGGGCACACTTTTTCTCCTGACTTCTTTTAATGTTACCCCGCTTCCAGAACACTAAAGAATCTCCTTCCTCTCTCTCCCCATCATCCTACCACCACACCACCACCATGCACTACCCCATCGTAGTCCACATAACTTTTATGCAGATGATTTTCTGAACAGACCGACAGGGGGAAATAAACTCTGTAAGTGAGCTTCCCTCGCATAGCATCCCACCGTCATCACTGCCCATTTTGTTCTAAGTGTCCTTTCTTGCCCTAAGCAGCCCACAAAAGAGAAAATCTGTTCCAGCCTCTTAAAGACTTCGAGAGCCCCACACACACACCCGATGATGGACAGCACACAGTGCACGTGCTCCAATAAATCATGAGCTGGAATGTTTTCCCTCCCTACTCATAGGAAGCAAGTAGTTGTCACTCATATTCTTGGCACTGAGTTAATTAATTTTCTTTCTTGACTCCAAATGTAGCAAGTGAGCAGCTACCGTCTGATTGTGAGTGGCGCAGACAAAGATGGAGAAGGACTATCAAGCCAGTGTGAAAGCAGCATCAGAGTGAAGGATGTCAATGACAACTTCCCAATGTTCAAGGAATCTCAGGTACACCCTTCACTCCCTCAAGAATAATTTTTATATATATTTTTTTATATACGTTGCCACCCTAATTCAGCATGTGTCTGCTTGCTGGCTTCTATTTAGGTTCTTTGCACTTTTCTTTAAAAAAATAGCTTTTGTAAAATATAAGAATTCGGTAACTGACAAGGAGGCAATACATTACCTGAGAATTCATGATTAATGTCATTCAGAATAAACATAATCCCCTTCGATAGAACCTGACATTGAATCTTAAATTCTGCTTCTCTCCTTAGTATTCAGCGCGTATTGAGGAAAACACTTTGAGTTCTGAGTTACTTCGATTTCAAGTAATAGATTTGGACGAAGAGTTCACAGATAATTGGCTGGCAGAGTATTTCTTTATCTCTGGCAACGAAGGGAACTGGTTTGAAATACAAACTGATGCCAGGACTAACGAAGGCATCCTGAAGGTGGTTAAGGTAAGGTCTCACTTCCCTTTGGTGGCAAACATATTCGCTACTAGCCAAAACTATCATTTCTACAAGTAAACTTTATGCACTTATTAATCATACCACTTCCTTCTAGAAAACACATAAAAGTAGGTCGAATTTTTTAAAGACACACACATATAGCCCCATTACCTAAAGACAGCCTTTTTAACATGTTGATTTATTTCCTTCCAAAACAACATACTGTCTGTAGTAAACACAAACACACACACACACACACTTGATTTAGGCACAAGAAAGTAAAACACATTTCTTGACTTAATCTCATTCTCCCTCTACAACTGAAGTTAGGAAGAGATACAAACACACACATGGAATTGTGGCTTTTGAATCTGCCCATTTATTTTAAGTGGATTAGCTAGTCAAGGAGGAAAAGAGGCAAGTTTTTCTAGAAAATGGGAACGTATAACTAACGCTGCAAGATGAGAAATGGTTTAGTAAAGTAACCCTTTAAGATGCTTGGCAGTCATTGCAAAGTTAACACACAAATCCAGACCTCTTACTGTAGTTATTTCCACGAATACACAAATGTAACCGAAATGAGCATGTCCTTATCTCATCACCCTCAAAAAATCTACTACGAAGGCTCTCCTCGGGCCCCTCAGGCCTTGGTCTGGGCCCGCTCCATCGGAGGGTCAAATCGTTCTCATGCAAGACCATCTGCAAATGGGTCTATAAAAAGCCACCCACGCACTGCTGTACGGAGGCCTCTTTGCCAACCAAGTTTACAAAGACAGTTTGCCTTGGCCACCTACGGATTTTTAAAATCAGAAAAGACATCATTGCACATGAATCCAGTGACTGTTCTGTGAGTGGCCAGAGCTGCCATTCAGAGGAATGTATTATGGGCCTCAGTTTGCTCAGTCCTCACAATCTGACGAGGTGAGGGATTTGTTTTTGTTAGTTTTGTTTTGTTTTTATTAATCCTCACCCAAGGATATTTTTCCATTGATGTTTAGGGAGAGTGGGAAAGAGAGGGAAAGACAGAGAAACATCGATGTGAGAGAAACACATCGACACACAGGTTGGTTGGCTCCGATCAGGGCCAAGGCTCGAGGGGCCTACAACCAAGGTACATGCCCTTGACGGGGATCGAACCCAGGACCCTTTGGTCTGCAGGCAGATGCTCTTTCCACTGAGCCAATCCAGCTAGGGTGGGATTTTTTTTTCAGAAGTAGGAAGTTGAGGATCAGAGTTATGAAATACTGTTCCCTGAGTCACACGGATTGTAAGTAGCAGAACCGGGATTCAAACCAGGCTGTCATAACACGTGTGGGTTCTTTCCTCTGCACCACATTGCCTAAAATGACGTTTGCTAGTACCCTGCTTTGGATCACTGCACTGAGGTTACATGAGTTAAGAATTCCAAAGGTTCCTCTGTCTCAACATTACAATGCTCTCTGAAACTATTTTGCTAGATCTGTTTCTATTCATGGAAATAGAAGGATCCATTCATAGCATATAAGATAGAGTTCTCTTGTCCTCTTGTGGGTTTGCCAAACCGTATTTCTTTGACACTTCTTTTCTTCTCATTTTATTTTTACTCCAGCCTCTAGATTATGAACAACTACAAAATGCACAATTTAGTATCGCCGTCAAAAACAAAGCTGAATTTCACCAATCTGTAATCTCTCAATATCGAGTCCAGTCAACCCAAGTCAAGGTTCAAGTTATAAATGTGCGAGAAGGAATTGCATTCCGTCCTGCTTCCAAGACGTTTACTGTTCAGAAAGGCATAAGTAGGAAAAAGTTGATCAATTACATCCTCGGAACATATGCAGCCATTGATGAAGACACTGGCAAACCTGCTTCAAATGTCAGGTATGATTACTTCAATAACACTGTATTATTCCTTGACTTAGTATTAATCTATAAATTATTACACCCAGCCAGTGTTGCTCAGTGGTTGAGCATCAACCTATGAACCACGAGGTCACGATTCAATTCCCACTCAGGGCACATGCCCTGGTTTCAGGCTCCATCCCCAGTGTTAAAATAAATAAATAACACCAAAACTATTATATGGCAAGAATATAAAGTTATACAAAGGTGGCCAACTCAATGAGCTGAGTTAAAATAAATAAATAACACCCAAACTATTATATGACAAGAATACAAAGATATACAAAGGTGGTCAACTCAATGAGCTGCTAACTGGAGAAGAGATAAGTAGTGGAATCATTAGATGATATTGTATTATGAGCAAAGATAACATAAGCCTAAGTTAAAGTGGAAACTAAAAGAAAAATGCTTCAGCCTGCCTACAGAGGTCAGGACAATGGTTCATGGAAACTTTCAATTGAGTCTTAAAGAGCAGAAGTTCACCAGAAGGCTGTGGTGCAATAAGCCGGAACAGTATCTACAAAGACACATACACCTAAAATCTAAGAGCACGTGCAAAAACAGTTACTGTAGTGTAAAGAGTAAGAACACAGGTTATTGCACCGAGCATAAATTAGAAAAACCCAGATGAACACACCTTTAGGGTTATAAAATACTGTTTTTCCATGCTAATTTGTTAATTCTCTGCTGCTTTTCAGAAAAGTATATTTCAATGTCTTAGACTCAATATAAATACATTAAATATAAATGGATCATTGTCATTAAGTAGGTAACATTCCATATTTGAAAGAAAACTATTACCTTTTTCTATTATTAAACAGATATGCCCTCGGACGGAATGATGGTGGCTTTCTAATTATTGACTCAAAAACGGCTCAAATCAAATTTGCCAGAAACATGGTTCGGGATTCTACTTTCATATTTAACAGGACAATCATAGCAGAGGTTCTAGCCATCGATGGTAAGAAAAATATTTCAATCGTATTTAGAGAAATGTTCCTCCAACTGCATTAAGTTATGAATAGATGATTATGATCCTTGAACAAATTCCCTTCAACACTAGGTCAATGATTGTAGGGCCTTCGGTCTCAAGTCCGAGGCAGCTGAAGCTAGAAGGCCAGCATTCCAACATCTCAGTGGCCTTTGTAGCACCAGTGAATTCTGTGTTCCGTCCTGTGGTTGCTTGTGGTTGGGACAGGGATTTTTAGACCCACCAGAGTTTCTGGTTTTGAGGAGGATGGATAAAGATTGATGCTGAATGCCTACAAGGGAAGCTCAGCTCCACTGGGAGGTGGCTTCGTGAGTTACTCATACAATGAGTTCCTTATGAAGACCTCATGTGCTTATGTCATTAAACAATAAATTCTTCTGGAATGTTTTAAAAATACTATTCATTAACCTGTATGTGTGTGTCCACAAGTATAAAATTAGCTTATACTCAAGGCAATAAGCAAACAGAAAGTTAAAACAAAAGAATAAACACCAAAATTCACATCATCTGAGAAAACAGCAAAAAGCACAAAGGGAAAAAATACAAAAAGATTCAATCCTGCCACTGCTAGATTTCATTTAATGTTTTTGATTGTCAACATATTTAAATTTTTTTCAATAATCTTTTATATCTTAGGTAACAAAAATAAATCATTTATTATTCCAAATACTTTGGCCCCAGCTTTAGAAGTAAAAATCTTTCACACAGTGCTGGGATCATGGAGTAGGATACACTTAAAAAAAGTATTATTTTTCTGTTGATTTCATTAGCAGTCAGTGAATTCATTACCTTACAGGTCTTGGTCCCAAGTATATTAAATTAATAGCCAATGCTACAGAATCAGATGCCAGCCAAGTTAAATTTTCTTTTTACAAAATGTGGAGATTGTAGGTCATTTTTACTTGTAAGAATAACAAATATAATCTCTCATGAGAAGTCACACTAACTTGGCTGCATGCAGGAAACACTTAAAAGGTTCGTTTTTGTTTGTTTACATTTTTAAAAATATATTTTATTGATTTTTTACAGAGAGGAAGGGAGAGGGATAGAGAGTTAGAAACATCGATGAGAGAGAAACATCAATCAGCTGCCACCTGCACACCTCCTACAGGGGATGTGCCCGCAACCAAGGTACATGCCCTTGACTAGAATCGAACCTGGGACCCTTCAGTCCACAGGCCGACGCTCTATCCACTGAGCCAAACCGGTCAGGGCTGTTTATATTTTTTCATCTTTATTGTTGAAAGCATTGCGTATGTCCCCTCTCTCCCCACACTGACTCTTCTAGCCTGCTTGTTCTGTGTAGCTTTTTAACTCTAACATGCCATTCTTACAGAAAACACGGGCAAGACATCCACAGGCACCGTCTACGTTGAAGTGCCTGGTTTTAATGAAAATTGTCCAACAACTGTCCTGGCAAAGGAAATGATCTGCAGCTCATCACCTTCCGTGGTTGTCTCCGCGAGAGCGCAGGGCAGTGATAGGTACACTGGCCCCTACACGTTTTCACTGGAGGATGAAAATGTAAAACTGCCAAATGTGTGGCGGATCACGACCATTAACGGTGAGTAGCAGTGCAGGTGCACCATCAGGGCAAATTCCCGGAGGATGAGGGTGCTCCTGGGAGCAAGTTCTTTCCAGGAGCAATTGAAAAACATTCAATGAGACGAAGATGGAGCCCTTGCCTCAGGAATTTCTTCTCTTTAGCAGAGGAAAGAAACGCTGTGAGATCGTGTTAGCACTGTTTAATATTTTCTGTTTTTCATGTGGACTCCAATTTGTTATTCGTATATGTTATTTCTACCTCCAGAGCACACCAAAATAAGATTAGTCAGGCACCTATTGTATTGCAGAGCTGTTTAGGTTTCTGAATACATAAAGGTTTCTTTCTGAGCAGGCTGTGGGCAGACAGGACGCACTGGGGGGCCGGCCTGCCCAGGGCTCATGGGAAGAGCTCCTTAAAGAGCTGCACGTCAGGGATCCCGAGCATGGGGTGAATGGAAACCTGCAAACCCATTAGCCAGTGGCAATGAGCTAATCCATCCTTCCTTTTCTTCTGACCTTTTCCACGTTAAGTTTACATTTCCTGTCTTTGCCAGGAGTCTCAGAGAAACAGCTAAGAGACTGAATAAGAATCTCCTCCCTTTCCAAATTTTATAGTGACCATCAGCCATCTCAGTCCCTTATAAATGAACTCACTTTTCTCTGACTCCTTTCTGAGCCAACCTTGCTCCCGGTTATCCATGTGCGCCGTGGGGCCCAGTCCTAGGTGTCAGTCGTCGCTAGGTCCCCGCAGGGATCTTGCTCTCCACGGCCTTCTTTCCTGAGGCCTTACTGACCCTGGGGTAAGGTTTTAGCTCCAAATGAAGCATGTAGTTCTAAATGGGTTTACCAGACACACGGCCAATGAAAAGGCTGCAAAAGAAACATGAGACAGACAGGGCCTGGCACTAGATACACCTGCCGGGGTGAGGTTGGACTGGGTGGGCCAGGGGTAATGGCAGAGGGCATGATGGAGTCAAGACCGATTCAACACTAGGCTGTACAGCTGAAACTAAAACAAAATAATATTGAATGTTAAATAAATAAATAAGGACTGACGGATGCAGCACAGACCTGCAGCCACTGAGAGCTGCTGCTGGAGCCCACTTAGAAAGGAACGATGTAGCAATGGAGAATGGAGAGCAATCAATGCTCACGGGTCAGAGAGACAGTGGCCTTCACCACAGCGAATCCCATACAACCAGCACCAGGCTCATGGGATCAGGACTGACAGGAGCAGCTGAGGTAGCATCAGCCAGAGCAGACATTCAGTCTTGGTAAGTCAGACACAAACACATGGATGTAGGCAGGAGAGATGCAGTCACGGTGTTACAGGGAAGGGGACCTGGCCCTTGGTGGGTCTGCCTCGGCAGCTGGTAATGTGGGGGTTCTTGACCTCCTGCAGGAAAAACTTCACAACACGAGCTCAGATGACTCTGGGGGAACACTTGCTCAAGCTGGAGTCAGAGAACAAGAAGGGACCAGCTTAGAAGAAGCAACAGGAGAGCCTGGGCTGGGCTGCCCTAGCTCTGTGGTCGGCAAACTGTGGCTCACGAGCCACATGCGGCTCTTTGGCCCCTTGAGTGTGGCTCTTCCTACGCCTCAGGAGGACCCTAATTAAGTTAATAACAATGTACCTACCTCTATAGTTTAAGTTTAAAAAATTTGGCTCTCAAAAGAAATTTCAATCGTCGTACTGTTGATATTTGGCTCTGTTGACTAATGAGTTTGCCGACCACTGCCTTAGCTCTCGGGGAGTCAGGGAAAAGGGAGCTTTGGGGACAGGTTTAGGGGTTAGCCTGGGACGAGCTGCTGCTGCCCACTGCTCCCCTGGTTGCAAGCCTTATGGAGTCCCTTAGGGTTTAGGAGATGCGTGCCTGTGGGGGAAGAAGAGGGAAAGGGAATGGTGGGACGGGGGCTTTCTCCCAAGGGAGAGCACATGCTGAGTCCTTTGTCTGGAGACGTTATCTCTTTCTTGCAGGCGGGAATCTTAGGAAAAGTCTCAGGGGAGGGTTTCAGCAGAATATTAATCCGTTTTCTAGGTTCAGGGTCGTGGTCTCCACCGATTGGTCAGTCTCAGGGCAGGGTTAGTCAGTCATCGCAGCAGGTCCTAGGGTCGCCCACCTGGCTGCTGCTTGTCTGAGCCTGGAGCTGAAATACAGCTGAGGCCTGGAGATTGTGTCCAAGGAAGCGGCCTTCTGTACGGCTGTAAATGGCTCCACCAGTTTGTTCAGCTACGGTCTCCGTGTCCCTGCTCCACTGTCCTGGCTTCCCTCCTGTCTCAAGAGGGCCACCAAGAACCAAGGAGTTGGCATAGGCAGACACACAGGAGCGGGTGCGCTCCAGGAGAGGGACCTGGGACTTAAATGATGCCAGCACCCCTCTTCTTTGTGGGGACATTCAGGGTAGGACTGGGTCCTCATGGGGGACCCTCTGGGACCAGGAGGATGTGCAGCACGATTTACCCAGCCGAATCCCTGTAGCCTCGTAACTGCTCACATCTCACCCTACCATTAGCCTCACTGCTTGTGACAGTGACGTCTACGGAACTCTGGTTCTGTTAACCAAAAGCAGTAGTTTTAGAGAAAAGGCACCCGTCCCTCTGTTGATTTGCATGATTATTTCTCTACAGCCACCTCTGCACTGCTGACCGCCCAGCAGCAGCTGCCCCCCGGGAGGTACCCCATCTCCCTCGTGATCGCAGACAGACAAGACAGGCAGTGTGACACTCCAGACAACCTGGCCGTGGAAGTGTGTCAGTGTGACAACAGGGACACCTGTACAGAACCCCAGCCCGGGCCCAGGTATGGAGACCAGCCATCTGGGAGGCTGGGGCCCAACGCCATCGGCCTGATCCTGCTTGGCCTTTTGTTGTTGCTGCGTGAGTATCCCCACACTTCCTCCTGTTTCTCCCGGGGTCAGCACTGCAGAGGCCTTCGCCCTGCTCGGGCGATGCATGTCTGCGATGCAGCAGACATGTTCCCTAGCTTTCATAGGCAAAGCCGGGGGAAATGGCATTCCCAGGAAGAATCTGCAGTGTTTACAGTTAACGGTCACTTGCCAATAATCTATATTCATACCCAGCCAAGCAGGTCATATATGTGAGTCATAATCTATAATCATAAATGGCAGACATTAGCATAAGGCATAAGCAAGCAATAAATGCTAGGCATTTAGAAAACAGCATGAGAGAATCAAGATGGGGAAAATAATACTCATGATCAAAACAATGACTTTATCCATGAGGGAGACACTTCCTAAAATGTTTTCGCCACATCCAAGTCTCATGAGGTTCTGAAATAAACAGAGAGCCTTGGACAAATAAACTGAGGAAATCGTGGGCTGTGTGCTTCACAGAACACAGTAACTTATCACAGGCTCAGAGACAGCACTGCTTAATCCAGCCCTTCTCCAAACAGCTGACCGCCTCAATGCACACCCTTTATAGCTTCTTCACGTCATATGATCAGGGTCATTGAACACATTTAGGAAAACTACACACATGTGTTATTTTTTAATAGGAGTAAAATGCACTTTATTCAATAGACGAGTTTCTAAAAAGTTGCATTTAAATCGAAATCTTGTGAATCAAATTATATTTTTAATTTAAAAGAACTTCTGGTAAATTCTTGCATAAAAAAGAGAAATCCTTGAAAAAATTCACAGTCACTTCCCTAATTCATTATAAAACCACAGACTTTTAGAGTTAAAATCCACTAAACCCATTCATTTAAATGTTAATTTACAAGGTATTTTTAAAGCATAAGGAAATGCAGTTTGCTGGTTTAATTGCTGTTTCCTAAGAGCGCAGAGGAGACCAGACCACTAAAACATCACGCCCACCTAAAATCCTGTCCATCCAGTGTGCATTCACTTGACACCATAAACACAGCCTCAACATGTACAAATAAACGCCATCATAATAAGAATAAATTACGAACAAGGATGGAGGAACTGAACCACCACGTTCATCAGCCATCAAGCAGGGCCCGTTTAAGACAGCAATACACATATCACAAGAACGACCGCTCTGTCTCCTTCAGTTTCATGATCATATGAAATTTTGGTATGTTTAATTTACCAAATGTTATTTCACAGAAACAAACTGTGCTTTCTATTAGATTTTCCATAAATATTAAAACATTTTCTTTTCTTTGTAACATTTCTGACAATCGTCATGTTAACTCATTTCCGAGAGACTGAAATGTCTTACTACTTTGTCTTCCTTTATGCTAGTGGCCCCACTTCTGCTGCTGACCTGTGCCTGTGGGAAGGGTCCCATTGGGGGAGCAACCACTGGATTCATCCCAGTTCCTGAGGGCTCAGAAGGAACAATTCACCAATGGGGAATCGAAGGGGCCCAACCTGAAGACAAGGTGAGGATCCCGTGTGTCAAACATTTATCTCAATTATATAGAGGGAAGTTCTGTTTATATTCAGATAGGAAAGGGGGCTTGGGGTATAAAAATAAGAGGCTCCCTGGCCCTCAAGGCACCTTGGGAGTCAGTGCTGAAATGAACGGAGCCTTTTAAGATCTTAGTTCTTCAGACATCAAATCCTAAAAGTGGTTATTCCTGCAAGCATTTGGGTTTCTTGTAATGTCACCATTTGCAAAGGGCCACAAAATCTGTGTATGTGTCTTTAATGTATTTTTTTAACATGGTTTGCAGGAAATCACAAATATTTGTGTGCCACTTATAACCTCCAATGGAGCTGATTTCATGGAAAATTCTGGTATGTGAACATCAAATTTATTTCTGAAAGTCACAGTGGGTTAAATAAGAAATGTTGAAAAACAAGAAATGTTCTAAATTCTTTTCTTAATAATTTTCATATTTGTGTATATGCTAGGAGGTGGTACCATTAAAATAGAGGGTCTTTTTGTTTTATTTTTTGTTTGTTTTTAAATATATTTTATTGATTTTTTACAGAGAGGAAGGGAGAGGGATAGAGAGTTAGAAACATCGATAAGAGAGAAACATCAATCAGCTGCCACCTGCACTCCCCCTACTGGGGATGTGCCCGCAGCCAAGGTACATGCCCTTGACCGGAATCGAACCTAGGACCCTTGAGTCCACAGGCCGACGCTCTATCCACTGAGCCAAACCAGTTAGGGCTAAAATAGTTTTAATGAAATGGTTTATTTTTAGGATATTAGTCAATTTCATGACCTAAATCTGGCTTCAGTAAAGTTCATTTGCCCACTGATGCCACTGTTTTTAATCTATGAAGACTTGTTACTTTTCTCAAACTTGAATAAACTGAACTATAGCTCTTACACAGTCAATTATGATTTTTTAAATAGAAAAGATTTCACACATAGAAAAATGTAACAAACACTGTACTACCACCCAACTTTGACTATTCTTTTTGTTGTTGTTGACTACTACACATTTTCCCCACTTTCTCCCCCTCTGCCTTCTTCCACCCTGCCCCCACCCCCCGATGCCTTCACCACACTATTGTCTGTGTCCATGAGTTATGCATATATGCATATATATTCGTTGGTTGGTCTCTTCCTGTCATCTCCACCCTCCTTCCCTCCGAGATCTGTCAGTCTGTTCCATTTACCCATGCCTCTGGTTCTATCTTGTTCATCAGTTTGTTTTGTTCTTTAGATTCCACATCTGAGTGGGACCATGTGATACTTGTCTTTCTCTGACTGACTTCTTTTGCTTAGCACAGTACTCTCTAGGTTCATACATTCTATTGCAAAGGGTAAGAGATCCCTCTTTTTTGCTACTGCGTAGTATTCCTTTGTGTATAGTACCATAGCTTTTTTATCTACTCATCTTCTGATGGGCACTTGGGCTGTTTCCAGATCTTGGCTAATCTAAATAATGCTATGTGAACATTTGGGTGCATATATTCTTTCTGATTGGTGTTTTGGGATTCTTAGGATATATGCCCAGAACATTGGTAATATTTGCACTTAAAATCTCATATGTGCACATCCTCAATCTTATTGACCTTCTTCCTTCCACTGAACTAACAGTATCCAGATTTGAGTCCAGTCACCAATTCTTATTTCAACCATAATGGGACAAGATCACTTATGTTGTCATACAGGTGGAATTATTCCTTTAGTTTACCAAAGACTCTCTTATTCATATTATTTCAATGCCACAACTAAGGCATAAACTAGAGGAACAATGAGACCTTAATGCCCAATATTAGAATTTTTCTTAATTCTATACTTAGCAATAGATATAAAATCTTCATGAGATATCCTCAAAACTGCAACTGTCTACCTTTAAAAGCAACCCCAATCCTCACCTGCTCCCCCAATATAATTACATAGCAAAGCTATATTCAGAATTCTCTTGAAAAAAAAGAACTTTCTACAACAGTAGAATGTAAAGGTAACAGGCAGAATAGTCACAGTTCATACATTTTCCTTAGGCAGCAAGACACCAAATTAGCACCAGCTAATTTGCATGATCACATAAGTATCTCTCCTCTTTGGGTTTCAGACTGAGCCAATATGGCAGCTTCATTACACTTTTTCCCCTGAAAACAAACAAGCATTGCATCAGAAGCTTTCCATGGCGGTGTGCTGAATATTCTGTTTTTACTTTTCCGTTGCTGGCTGCTGTCACTGGAAAGCCATTTCCTGTGTAAATTTTTCAATTAGCATGTTTTCAGAGCACGTTCACCTGCCAGTATCCCCTGATATACCCTTCCCTCCTCGTTACTCTCACATAACAGACTGTGGGGCGTTCTTATCACCACTAGACGTAGCATTGTGCTTTCTCCCACCGATTTGCTTTACTTAATGACTGCTGTGGATATCAAAGACCAGGGTTTTAAAGAGTCCCAGCAGGAGACGTTAGAGAACTTCCTCCCCTGTGTTTAGATGTTTGTGTGAATGCCTGTACCAGAGGAATGGCAGCGGAAGGCGCTGCGGGCATGGAACTGACCACCAACGTTGGAGCAGCTGCGGGATCTGGGGCAGCCGCGGGATCTGGGGCAGCTGCCGGGTACGGAGCCACCGCCGGACTTGGCTTCTGCTCTGCGGGCCAGTCGGGAACCATGCGAACAAGGCATTCCACCGGCGGGACCCACAGGGAATGCAGCGAAGGAGTAATAAGCATGAACTTCCTGGAGTCCTACTTTTCCCAGGTAATTTGGTGAGAAACTTCACAGCTCTGTTATGGACATTAGGGATCTTTTTCTACTTGACTATATTTCAGTTTTGCAGTTGCTTTACAGCTTGTTAAAATGTAACAAAAAAATCGGGGTTCTTTGCCTAAATAATACAAATAAACTAGAATGGCTGTCAAAATTGGGCTCCTGGTCAAAAGGAAAAATAGGCAAATAGGCACAGAGTGAGAGAAGATAGCAAGCGGCACCTCATCCTTCCAACTGGAATAGCAACGGACGCAAACTCTTGCATTTCAGGATCAGCAACATCCTCTTTAGAAATGCGAAGCAGCTTGTTTCATATTTCCTATACCATAAAGGATGTCGAAACAGAAGTGCATATATTTTATGAGAAAAGGTTATAGTATTCTTCACATTTTCAAAGCAGTCCATGCCCAGAATAGTTGAAGAACCATTGCATCAATGACCCAAAAATAAAAGTGCGAAGAAGGGATGTGGTTCAAGATCCAATGAGCACAGAACCATAAAGGGACAAGGGTACCAGAACAGAGAGGACTCTGGGAGCAGGTTGTTTGCCTCCTGGTTGGTGTGTGATTAAAAACAAATCTCACATATAGTTTTGGTTTCAGACTGGTAAGTGCAGGATCTTGCCCTCAGACGAGCTAATGTAGGCTGGCACTGTGCTTGAGGCTAGCCTGGCAGGGAAGGTTTGTTTGGGAAGAGAATTCTTGGGATAGTCTGAGGTGGTGTGGGTCCTAGTTAAAGGGCAGGCTCCCACGAGGGCTGCAGAGTCTAGGCCAAGGCCGCAGATGGGTGGGAGCTGTGTAGAGGATGACGGTGGGATGTCTTCTCCCCACCCCCAAACACAAAGACATGCATGGGCACAAGTACACACAGGGCCCTCACACTTGGCTCAGGGAGTAACCTCCAGGCTTCACACACATTTGTTTTTCAGGCCTACATCCATGTAAGTGCCTTCAAAACCAAGAATTAACGCCTGAGCCCCGGCCAGGCTCAATTCTGAGGGAAAGTCAACTACACTACTCTCCAAGCCCCAGATAATTTCTGCTAAGCTTGTTGGTCCGAAGACCATGTCTATGTCCACGGATTACTTAAGTCACGCATTCATGATCAGACCTTGAGTGGAGGGATGGTACTACGCTCTTCTGCTGAGTCTCTTTCTAAATTCATTTGCCTACTTTTCTCCACCTTCAGAAAGCATTCGCCTGCGCAGAGGAAGACGACGGCCAGGAAGCAAATGACTGCTTGCTGATCTACGACAACGAAGGCCTGGGGGCCCCCAACTCCCCCGTGGGCTCCCTGGGCTGCTGCAGCTTCATTGCCGATGACCTGGATGAGAGCTTCTTGGACTCGCTGGGCCCGAAATTCAAACAACTCGCAGAGATCAGCCTGGGGCTCGATGGCAAAGGCCAACCGTCTCAGCTGCCCGCCCACGGCAGCGGTGGCGGGACGGGCGCCTGCGGCCACACTGTAGAGATCCAGCACTCGGAGTCGTCTGGTGGCCAGACCACGTCGGGCAGGCAAGGAGCTTGCGCTTGGTCTGCTTCCGGCTCTGTCCTCCAGCCGGCCATCTGCATCCCCGACCCCCTGCAGCAGGGCGGCTATTTGGTGACGGAGACTTACTCGGCTTCTGGCTCCCTCGCGCAACCTCCCACCGCGGCCTTGGATCCACTGCTCATGCAGAATGTGGTCATGACAGAAAGAGTGATCTGTCCCATGGCCAGTGGCCATGGCCACCTACATGGTGCCGCTGAGCTGCGAGGGTCGTGTAACATGATCTACACAGAAGACCCCTGTTCCCGTCTGATATGACCAGAGTGACCTGGAGTAGCATGCTGGCCCTATAGAGATATTTGCACCAAATTATCCGTAATGGCATTGCAAGTCTCAGTATTGGTGTAATTGGGCACCTACTTGCTGCGCTCACAAAGGGATCAGAATTACAGTTGAATTTTCTAGTTCATACCCCCAAAGTGAAGATGCTGCCACTCTTAATTCTCAAATACTATTCAAGTGGTAGTAAATGTTAATGCTTTTCAAAAAATCCTCACATACTCAGTAGGAAAATTCCCCAACAATTTTTGAACTTCTGCTTTTGCAGCGCCAAAAAAAGGCATCCATCGCTTTAAAATGCAATGCGCTTTTAGGGGATTAAGCACTTGGAGTCAAGAGTCCCGGTTCTTGTCTCTGTCGCCTTTTCTTGTATCATGAATAATGATGTACAAGTCTAAGGTGTTGGCTAAAGCATCTTGAGTTGTTCAGGAGGGGAAAAGAGAGTTACTCAGAGTTGAATTATTTCCATCTTTTTGGTGCTGGGAGACCCTAAGCGCATCTTTTCCTCAAGCTAAGGGGCTATCAATTTATGCAGTAAACTTGCTACAACTATATGCCTCATATTCTAAGAATAAGGCAATTTTATCATAGAACATTTAAGAAATGTTTGTAAGTTGTAAATAGTATCTGGGGTTTCTTTATTCACCTTGAAATGATCTATGCAAAGAAAATGTTTTACACTGAACTCCTTCCTACACACTTCTTAGTAACAAATTCTGTATTAATAGTTAAAAATGCTCCTTATTTTTCAAATGCCAGTGGGTAAATGGGATTTACATATAACATGTCATGATGTTTATTACGTTAACGACATCTACAGACTTTGTAGAAATACAAAGCGTGGCTTTCTCATGAGCAAAAGGAGCTTCTGACTAGAATAGCACGAGATGACATTTGTGAATATGTATTATAAGCAGCATTTCAGGTTCAACAGGATATGAAAAGGGATTACCAGGAACATTGATTTTTTTCAAGCCTCTTGTTTTTTTTGTGTGTTTTTTTAATTAAACAGCGACAGCAATTTCACTCTTGATGTAACAATGTTAAGTTAGTTAAGATTTAGGATATAGTCTTTCATTCATGTTATCATGATAGCAATGCAGTTCTTCAAATCATTTCTGCTCATTCAAGATCTTCAGCCTCTAAGCCACAGAGAGCACCCTCCCTGCTATGGCCATCTCTGTGTAGGCTGAGTCCCTACAAGGTCACCGTGCAGCTCCACTCTAATTGTCTATAAAATTCTCCTCATTTTTTTGCCATATTCAAAACTGATATTTGTTTTTCCAGATGGAATGCTACGTAACAAAGTGTTTGTGTTTTCACCCAGCAGAGTGCGTGCAGTCTTGAGGATACCTTGGGGGGAAGAGACCCCCTAAATGTCCTCACATCTAGCATGCTCCCCTCTCCCCGATGCCACAACTCCCAAGAGGGCGCTGCCAGGTTAGCCTGAGGAGTGCAGGGAGCATGTTCTTCCAGACAAGGCTGCTGCTGCTTTTAAAGGCCTGCAGTGCACTTGGCTTGAGTTGAGGGGAACCTGACCCCTTGGAGCAGCCTGCTGGGTCCTGAGGGAGTCACTTTGCTGTGACAACTGGGCACCCCTTCTCTTGTGTCTCAAAGAAGCTTTCTCTGGGATGTTGAGCTGTGCCTCTGTTTATACAGAAGTTAAGTTGGAATAAAGAAAAGGTAACGTTTCCAGCCTAACATGATGAAAGAATATACCATGGCTCTGGTGACGGCGTGAGCCACAGCGGGGCGTTGCTCCCCACTAAGTGCTTGTCATTTTATGTCTTTTATTTTTTTAATAGTCATAATAACCCTTATTCTGAGTTCAAAAGTGTACTCAGGATCCTCAAAGGATTTTAACTTTGCCTCTTAAAACCCAGCTTATCGGGATATGGGAATGTTGCTGCATTTGTCAGACTGAAGAGGAAACCGTGCTGTAGCAGGAAAGGTTCTATAGTGGAATAACTGCAATTCAATGTGTTCTGAAACGAAAACACATCAGCCTTGTCTCAGAGGACCTAAAGCTGATTTGCCATGTAAAATAAGTTCAAAGCAAAAAATGTATCTGTATTTTTTCATCAAAAATAAAAATTGTTTTAAGCAGAAAACAAATTTAAATTGTCTTTTTACTTGCTGTATCATCAATTTACAACTATATATATTAAAACTTTAATAGTATAACATCGTTATAATAAAACCTTTTGATGACAAACTTATGAGCACTTCCTTAACCGTTCACTAAAGGCTGAACTACTCTCTATATCAATAGTTACTTAAAAACATGATATAAGAAAGTGACTTCCATCTATGTTTTTGTCATTTTCCCAGCTGACGCCTATCCCGCCTCCTCCCTGGCTGGAAGGACATACCAGGAGCCCCAGGACCTTCCTCGGGTGGATGCAGACGGTGCTGGGTAAGGTCAGGCTAACTTTGGCTAACTGGAGGCTGTAACGCGTTTATTATTTGTTTGGTAATCTAGCAGCATCTTTCAGGCAAAAGTCTTGGCATTCTGTGACTCCGAGAGAAAGGTTGGAATAAAGAAAAGGTAACGTTTCCAGCCTAACATGATGAAAGAATATACCATGGCTCTGGTGACGGCGTGAGCCACAGCGGGGCGTTGCTCCCCACTAAGTGCTTGTCATTTTATGTCTTTTATTTTTTTTAAGAAATGCCACAAGATTGCCGGGGTCCAACCCCAGCAGGTCCAGGGGTCCCCAAAGGTGTGGACGGAGTGGGCCAAGAAGGGA
>NW_006292908.1:468232-473627 GCF_000327345.1 Myotis davidii
CCTCTGGGGTCCAGCAGCCCTGGTTCTGTCATTTATTTCTGCTACATCCTCGCTGTAAGGGTTTCAGAAGCACCTGCCTCACGAGCCCATGTTTTCTCGTGATGATTCCTAAAGCGTCAGGGTGAGAATTAAGTGTTCTTAAAGTGACAGCAGCCATTCTCAAGACCTGAGACATCGTGACAGCTGCCATTTCCTCACACTCGACCTTCCTCGGGTGGATGCAGACGGTGCTGGGTGAGGTCAGGCTAACTTTGGCTAACTGGAGGCTGTAACGCGTTTATTATTTGTTTGGTAATCTAGCAGCATCTTTCAGGCAAAAGTCTTGGCATTCTGTGACTCCGAGAGAAAGGCTGGAATAAAGAAAAGGTAAGGTTTCCAGCCTAACATGATGAAAGAATACACCATGGCTCTGGTGACAGCGTGAGCCACAGCGGGGGTTGCTCCCCACTAAGTGCTTGTCATTTTATGTCTTTTATTTTTTTTAAGAAATGCCGCAAGATAAGTCCCTTCAGAACTTCAGATCTGGCTTCTGACTGACCTTCCTCACTCTTAAATGCGGACTTGGAGTTGGGGTACGGGGAGCAGAAACTGGATTAGCATGGATGTTGAGTGAAGAAAGTGGGCGGCTTAACTCGGATGATCAGCTCAATTTCAGGAAAAATGAAAGCCATGTAGGTAAATGCCACCAGTTTCTCCTATTCTTAGAAAAGTCAAGGAATAAAAACCTTAATTTTCAAAACCAAGGGCGTAAAAGGAATACATCCAGCTGACTAGCTTCGAAGCGACTAATAACTAAGAAACAAGTGAACATTCAGGGTCTTTCCTTCCTGCTCTTGGCAACTCAGCACTTTCTCAGCTCCTTTACTGGGTGACAGAGAGTAACTGAGTCACAGGTTATGTGGGTTAACACTTGTTCAACAACACAGTCCGGGAGGCTCTGTGTCAGGGGAATAACTGGTCAGAAAACAAGACAGCCATTTGCATTCCAGGTGGCAGAAGGACACGCCTTCCAGGGCAAACATTGAGGTTCCCGAGCTTTATCCGGTCCAGGCTGCGCTGAGATCCCCTCCCACAAGACTGCGGCCCCGCTAGGTTGGTGTCTTTACTTTCTTTTTCGTTACTACAATGGCTTTTGGTTCTTTTTACAAATACAAACCAAAAAATCTAAACACACTCAGATGTAGCTAAAACTCAAGAGAATGATGGTCTAAAAGAACAATGCAGCTAGCAGAGTGGGAAGAAACGGACATGGTGAGGGCTGCCTACCAGGCGGCCAGGAGAGTGGCATGTTCTCATTTCATTCTTAAAGAACCCTCAGATTGCAGCCATGGAAACAGACTCCGGAAAAGCAAAGTGGCTTCCTCAAGGTCACACAATCCTGTGACACAAACTAACGGTCTGACTATAGTCACTCAGCACTACTGACCATTGTTACTCTCAGAATAATCCATTTTCAGCGCTAAGATTTGAGTTGAACACAAAAATTTAGAAAGAAAACAGTCAAAATCCTTTTTTTAAATGTAAAAGATTAGAAATCTAGATATAATTCTAAAGATTAAAGAAGCCATATAATGTAGGCATATACATATATATATACAAGGGTTGGCAAAATTAGGTTTACAGTTGTAAGTACAAGAAACAGTTTCTTTGCATATTATTATTTGTTAATTATGTATTATTACTACAACTGTAAACCTGCTTTTGCCCACCCACGTGTATATGTGTATGTTTGTGTGTGTGTACATATAGAGAGAACAAACAGTTATACCTATCTCCCTGTTTATCTAAAATATTGAGAGATAGAAAGAAAGAAAGAGAGAAAAAAGTAGAGATAGAGAGATGGATTAAAATAATGCAAGTACATGATTTGCTGCTATTTTCAAGTATGTGTGAGGTTATTTTTCAGGGCACAATGTCCAGTTCTCTTCCATATTTAATAACAAAACAAGCTACATAGAAGTCATGTAATCTTTTTCGGTAAACTCCTTAAGAATTATTTTGACAGTACACTTTTAGAAGAGGTTATATGAATGTCTAGATATAAGCATAACTTTTTTTAAATTTGGTATTTGTAAATATTGTGAAATGATCACCACAATAAATCTAGTTAACAACCGTCACCCTACATAATTACAAGAAAAATGTTTTCTTTTGTGATGAGGAATTTTAAGATCTATTCTCAGCAACTTTCAAATATGCAGCTCAGTATTTTTAACTATAGTGACCACACTGTACATTACATCCCAGGGCTTATTTCTTTTATAACTAGAATAATACATTTGTACCCTTCGACCCCCTTCACCCCTCCCCCACCACCACCACCCCATTGCCACCACCACCACCGCCACCACTGGCTTCTGGAAACCACCAATTTGTTCTCTGTATCTATAAGCTTGTTTTTTGTTTTGTTTTTAAATAATAACTTTAAGTGGATGCATTTATCCTAGTTTTCTCATGATTTGTGAAAAACAACACCTTTTAACAGTCACGACAACTATTCTATTCCTTAAAGCCATCTGTTAGGTCGCCGAAGGAGGACACACGAGGCCAGAACGGTGAGGGATTACGAATTTACTCAATCATCCACACACCCGGTCGCAATCTCCATTCCTCCTTTATTCCTTGAAGTACATGGGACCATTGTATTTTTTTAAAATATATTTTATTGATTTTTTTAGAGAGAGGAAGGGAGAGAGATAGAGAGTTAGCAACATCGATGAGAGAGAAACATCGATTAGGTGTCTCCTGCACATCTCCTACTGGGGATGTGCCCACAACCCAGGTACATGCCCTTGACCGGAATCGAACCTGGGACCTTTCAGTCCACAGGCCGACACTCTAGCCACTGAGCCAAACCGGTTTTGGCGGGACCATTGTATTTTTAACCAGTTAACTGC
The DNA here is from genome assembly GCF_000327345.1 of Myotis davidii. Lineage (NCBI taxonomy): Eukaryota > Metazoa > Chordata > Mammalia > Chiroptera > Vespertilionidae > Myotis > Myotis davidii. Next base: position 471,130 of record NW_006292908.1, read on the forward strand.
CATGCATCCAAAACTGAAACCATCCCCTCACCACAATATTTTGAATTTAATTGCATTTATAGATGATTATGGCGTACAAATGGTTAATTTTATGCCTCAGAACATCTCTGCTGTTTTCTGTGTGCTGAATTTTTCATTATTAAATTAGCAAGCAGAAAATCTCATGTGAAAACACAGAACACCAGATCATGATAATATAAGCAAAACACTGGTATGGAAAAAATACGTATGTCCTCATTTCTCAGAGGGCGCAGGAAGCATGTATATGGTTTCCTAATCAAGAGGAGGCTGCAAAAAGCTTTCTTAAGTATAAAGCAGTACACAAGCAGGTGATCCCGTGCTTACTTAGCTGACATAATGACATGGTTTTCGCTCCTGCAAGGCGGCATTTTTACTAAGCCAGAAATGAGTACCTAAACACAAAATGTGAGGTTGACTCCAGTTATATCTTCCCGTGTCCCCCTGTCCAACCGACTCACTTGCACACACATTTGCCTCCGGCAACCATGTCCCTTGGCTTAGCTGAAGCAGGGTCTTCCTATCATCAGCTCCATGGACTGGACATACATGCACGAAGTCGGCTCTCTAAATTTACTATTCAAAAGAGAAGAATCTCTTGGATTTGTCACCTTTCTTAGGTATAGCAGAATGAAGAGGTCTTGTTTGACCAAACTTTTACTTATTCTCATCCATATTTTTACTAATCAACTTTCGATTAGTTAAAAAAAAATGTGTAACAGAAAATGGAATTATTAGTCAAAGGGTACAAAGATTTGGTTATACAAGATGAGTAAGTCCCAGAGATCTACTGTATAGCACAGAGCCTACAGTTAATCATATTATGTTATATGCTTAAAATTTTGCTAAGAGGGTAAATCTTATGTTAAGTACTCTTATCATAAAAATAATAACAACAATAAGATGGTGTAAGGAAACTCTTGGAGGTGATGAATAGGTTTATGGCATGAATTGTGGTGATGATTTCTGGGTACATACTTGTCACCAATCTCGTCAAGTTGCCTATATCAATATGGACAACCTTTTGTCTGTATGTCAAAAAATTAATGTGTGATAAACCCTTAGTCTAATAGGTTCTGGTTGTGTTTTTTCTTCTGCATCTTCCCTCTGCTTCTCAGCTGTTTGAATTGCTATGGGAATTTCCTCAGAAGATACTGTATGGCTGCTCATAGCGGAACTCCCGGCTGATTTTCTAACCTGCCACTCTTTCTGTTGCCTTCCTTCGACCCCAGAACTGTCCCTCTCTGTGCTGGCCTGTGAATATCCTTTTAAAGATGCAAACAAAGGCTTATGCTGCCCAGCTGACAGGAGGCCTTCTCCCGGCAACAAAGACTCTCGCAGGGCCTGCAGGGCAAGCCAGCGCATGCTGTTGCTAACTCAGCCAGCCAGCTGTGGGTAGACTGGGATGTTTCCACTGAAAGAACAAGTCAGGAGATGCTGTTGGATATTTTCATAGGAAACAATGAGTTATCAGGCAAAGAAAACCTGCTAAAGTTTGCAGAAAATCAAAACTACTACAGGAGGACCTAAAAATTTTTTTAAAATATATTTTATTGATTTTTTTTTTTTTTTTTTTTACAGAGAGGAAGGGAGAGGAATAGAGAGTTAGAAACATCGATGAGAGAGAAACATCAACCAGCTGCCTCCTGTACACCCTCTACTGGGGATGTGCCGGCAACCAAGGTACACGCCCTTGACCAGAATCGAACCTGGGACCCTTTAGTCCGCAGGCCGACGCTCTATCCACTGAGCCAAACCGGTTAGGGCTCTAAGAGAAAATTTTTAAATCTCATTCTATCTATTAGTCAACCAAAAATAATGGTATGTTATACATATGCTAATGGTTAACAAAAGGTAAACTTGAAATGGTTTAGGTTTCATTTGGTTTTTTAATTCTGTGTTTTAAGTTAATGGCTAAGAGTTCAGGCTTTGAAGACAAACTACTCGAGTTCAAATCACAGCTCCCCCACTTACGAGCTGTGTGTCTTTGGGCAATTTAACCTCTTTGCACATCCTTGTCATTTATAATTTAAATCCTCAAAATGAACTCAACTCAAGAGTGCTGACAGCCAAGCCACTGAAACCGTACGAACTCAAAACATGATCTAATCCAAAATTTTACTGTACAGATGCTTAAAAAAAAAAAAAAACAGGGTGAAAAGGAACTTGCTGATCAAAGGCAGAGTCAGGATTTGACTTCGCTAATTCTCGTTCTGCAACTCTAAACTATGGCTGTAAGATTTCTTTCTCGCTAATCTTTTGCCTTAGCCACAGGCATGTTCCATCTAGTCTGTCCTGCACTGGAATTCCTCTGAACACCCAGGCAAAGAGAGATGAGCAGCCAAGCTCATGAGAATCACCACTGCAATTTTCTATGGAGCTTCCTTGGAAACGGGCAGAGTGGAGGCTTTTTCCCTAAAATTCTAATTATATTCTTTCCACCAAATAGAAAAGGACAGCCAGGTGGGTTGGGTGGGGTG
>NW_006292908.1:473912-480486 GCF_000327345.1 Myotis davidii
GGTGAGATTATGGACATGAGCATGAAAGGAATGATGCTACTGACCCCACCTCCAGTAGGACACATACATTAGGTAATGCTCCTGGAATAGCAATTACTGCACATACACACACTAAATGACTAGCTTCTGTTCGGTTTCTGTGTGGTTTGTGGTGCCAAGTGCTGGCCAAGTGAAAAGAGATTTATTTGCAAAAGCTGGTTAACCCAACGTAAAAGGGAAGGAAGTGAAGTTTGCCTTTACCTTTGCATGTGTTTTTACCTTATTTCTAGAACGTGATGTGCTTAATGTTTTCATAACCATTACCTCCTGCCTCCTTTAAACATCTGAGCATAACTAGCTGATGCATCTTTGTTTGATATATTAATTCACAGTAAAGTATAAATCACACCAAGCACTCTGTTACTACTCCCCGGAGTAAATACCTTTAGTATTTATAAATATCTATTGACTCAGAAAACAAAGTGAACTTGCACTATCATTAGGTCATAGGTCAGGAGGCGGAGCGTTTTGTGGACAGACACTGTCCAGTGTCCCTCAGACCACATATGTGTCCTCTGTCCACGTAGGACCTCAGAGCACACCTGGGACTCAGGTTTCCCATCCTGACCACATCACCTACTGTATTTGGTCTCTAAGAAGTAAGAATAAGTAAAACAATCTAGCGAACTTCCATCGTCTTGTTACCCTGAAAGCCACGAAGCCACAACCTTCCTCAAATTTTTTGTTTGTGTTAAATGGCTTATTCATACCTCTGAGGTGGAAATCCAAGGTATGGAGAACAATAAACCAAACTCTGAACTTAAGCGTCCAATTATTGAAAATTCTGAGGCTTGGCTTCCCCACAGAGCCAAACAACGGAGGCTCACAATGCACTTGTATGGACAGAAAGCAATCCTTCCCATGCACCATCACACGGATTTTACTTTGTTCAAGGCTGCCTTCCCAGGAACACTGCTCTGCTTAGTGTTCATCAGATTTACTGATTACCTCATCAGAGTGTTCTAATCCTACAGCTCAGACAGGCACACAGCGATACGCGCCCCTCCTCGCTCATACCCGTGAGAATCAGTCACAAGAAGTCACCGTTGACTGACTTACCTTTATTGTCCTGATTCTGCATTAAATGGGTGTGACTCTCTCCAGAGGTATGATGTTATTCAGATCCAGCTGGGAGGAAAAAAAAAGTTACAGTAAATTCACAGAAAATCGCCTAATAAAAGGAGAGGTCTGCTTTCAAGGCATATAGTGATTATCATTATGATTTTTTAAAAATTGTTAAACACAGCTGTCCTCAGGCAAGCTGGTAAGAGTCACTGGGATCATTAAAACTTAATCACCAGGGGAAAATTTTTCCCACTGTCTAAGGGAGGAAAAGAATTTTCCAGCTTTGAAGGGGAGAAGGCAAACTATTTTTCTTCTCCCACAACCTTCTATGTATCAAAGTTCTGCTTAACAGGTTTGCTTAATGTTTGAACATATTTCTATGTAATAAAATATCTTTTTTAAGTAGGAACTAGGTGAGGTAATGAAACTCAAAGTAGACCCACTGCAGAAACAAAAAGATAAAATGTTTACAGAACAAACAAAACAGGTTTAAAAACAGACATTTTCCTGAAATGCTCAGATACTAGAGACATTTTGATTCTCTTCATATCTGCAAACGGCCTTAGATCTCTGATTCTCTGGGTGTGTAGATGCAACTGAGTCCATTAATTCTTATTTATTATATGAAAAGATTTTCAGTTACTTTGGAAACAAAAGTAAAGTTAGTACATAGAAATAACTTGCCATTCATAATATCTAATATGGGGTTCAAGGATAACAATATTATACCTTGGGAGCAGCACGGCTCTTCCAAGTGTGTCCTTCAAAGCAGTGATTCTCAATATGTTTTGTGCAGGGCACCTGTGACAGACGCATCCACAAGGTCATGCCTCCCTGTGGCCAAGGTCATGCCCCCCCCATGGCCAAGTTCGCTCTGTTCCCCTTCCAAACTAGAATCCACCCTGTATCTCCACCCAAGGAAATGTCAAACATGTGAGTAAGTAACATCATTATTGAATTACTTTAATGTGCTCTAATCATTTTAACAAGTACCGTAAATAACTCACAAATTGATTAACAAATTACTACATGGTATGGTACTGAAATAAAAATCACCACCAACAAGATTTATTTCGGAAGTCAATTAAAATGAGTGATTTCATATCTTTGAATCCTTGTTTTTACCTTAAAATGGAAATTATTTGTTTTTGAGATTCTGCTTCTCTCTGCGAAAGCCATTGGTCTGGGCCATTCTGAGGGATCTTTAGAGCTGGTTTTTCTACCTCCATGTTTGCTCTCCAAAGCTATGGCATTGCCTCTGGTTCACGTTTTCATTAACCTTAACAAGGTCACTTGTCTACGTGCAAATGAAGTAGCTGCCAAGAAACCAGCCATCTTTTCTGTCTTCTGAGGGGCTTTTCTGTGTCTGCCTGAGGTCATTAGCCACACTGGGTCAGGGCTACAGTTTCTGTCTGACACTCTGCGTAAACTCTCCTGCCATCAACCCACAAACCCTGTTCTGCAGGCCCTGAATTCCAGTCCCTTCCCCAGCCTCTGCTATCTCCCTTATCTTCCCAGGAATTCCCATAAACAAATCCGAGGGTGAACCCAAAGCCAGAGACGCATTCTGAAGTGTTTTCAGAAAATGGAGTTGGGAAAACCAAGTCCACATCCCCAGTGTCATGCTGCCCTCATGAATGCTGTCTTTGTTCACTGCAGAGGGAAAGGGGTTTCCCGTATGGCTTATGGTTTCGCACTTTGCTCCCCTGTGAAGAGAGGAGTCTTAAAGAAGAGGAGGGACGTCGCAAAGTTCTCCCTTGTTCTCTGAACTCCTCTCTCTTTGTGCTGTGCAGGAGGTCCTAGCGAAACCCATCTGACAAAGGGGGGAGGCAGGGGGCGTTGTCCATAGTAGACCAGGCCTCCGAGCGCACCCCCACTCAGTCCGGGGACATTTACTCACATCCTTCCAGGAATATAATAGTCTCTGGATCTTTACCCTCATTTTACACACACACACACACACACCCTACCCTCCAAAATAACCTTGAAAACGTACTCACTTGTTCACTCATTCACACTTTCAGATAATGGCCACCGAGAAGCCCCAATGGGTCAGGTCCTGCTGGAGGCCTAGCAGATCACAGAGCCCTTGTGAGGTTGACATTCTGGTGAATGGCAGCAGATAATACATAAGTAACTGCACAGTCCTTAGGCTGCAAGGTGCCAAGAACAAGGAAGCAGGGATGGAGGGTGGGGAGCTCTGGGGTGGGAGCAATCGCAAGTTTTAAAGGGGTGGCCAGAGAAGGCCTCACGGATAAGGTGGTATTTGAGGGGCAGAAAAGCTAGGAGCGAGGGAGTCACGTGTGTACACATCTGGACAGAAGGTTCTCGGGTAGAGAAGCCGAGAGTCCAAAGGCGGCGGTGGAGCAGGCCCGGGCGCTGGCAGCAGCCTGCTGCGATGTGAAGACTGATAACATGCCCCCTTCCAGCAGTACACATGCAACACGGAGCCTCGGGCCAAAGGATTGTAACGTGAGTCAGTGGGAGGGAGAGGCATTCTGATGGGACAGCAAGGCCTTGCAGAGGTTTCTGATAAGACTGCCAGCAAGGCTATGGTCTTATCACCTTTGAAAACCAGCAGGATGTGTTTTGGAAAAATCTCTCTTAAACTGTGCTCAGCACTCTACTCGGGTCCAAGAACAAAAGCTCTGCTTTCCTTGCTGGGCCAAATCCGATTCTGCACCTGCAGCATCTTCTTCTCCCCTGTCCCATGAACCAAGCCCACAATGTCCTTTAGGGATTTGATTCAGGGACTTCGCCTCCCAGCAGCCGGCTGTCATACACTGACTCACAGGGGCCCCGAGGGGACGGGCTCAGACACACAGGGTGACTCACCGCAGGCCTCCGGCTCCCTCACTCTCTCAGGGCGTAGGCCTTTGTGGCTATGCTCTCAGCCTGATGTTACCCCCAGAGTGCACTCAGAAGGTGCTGGCGTCTCTGTGTTAGACCATGGGGCTTGCCGTCTGCTGGGCTCTCGGTCCTACCCGGTACATTCCAGCTCAGGACGGCAACAAAGTTCTTCCCACCCTGTTACTGCCAGAGGCCAACCTTCCCCGGGTTACAGAGAAGACCAACCCTCTCCCATTTCCCCACCTGATCCCACCTGATGGGATACGGTCTCCCCAGCCGGCCCAGAACTCCTCCACCTTTGCCCTGCCTCTCCTGTTGCCCTCGATGCCCTGTACATCCTGGGTGACACCTCTCCCCTGTCAGCCAGGCCACTCGGCCGCCCTGACTCACACCACCATCTGCCATTCTGCTCCTGCTCCTGCAGCGTGGTTGGAGAAAACACACACATACAACCAGCACAGGCACACGTGGGGGGGCACCTGTGCTTGTACACACACGCGCACACAATCCCAGGCCTACACTGTCTGACCAGAGCCACGATTAACTCATCCACAGTGGATATTCTAGACATCTGTCCCTACAATTGCTTTCGGCAAGTTTTTATTGTCTACTATGTGCTGGATACAATGGGTTGGGCCCACTATGACCTCTGCTTTCAGAGTACTACCAATCCTGAGAACGAGGGGTGGGTGGGGTAGCGGACATGGATGAAACCACCACAGCCCCAGAGCGACTGCTAGAGGCAGGTGCGTGAGTCATCGTGAGCAGAGTCACTGAGGGGAAGGAATGGAGGGAAAGGGAAGTCACTGATACGGAGGGTATGGGCAAAGGAGGGCTGAGGAATATTCCCAGGTTCTTGGCCTTTTGGCCAAACTGACAAGGCAGAGGAGGAAGTAGGAAGAGCCGGCTGGAGCGGTACAGAGGGGCGGGGAAATCTCTTGATAGCCCTGGGAATTGGGTAGGGTCATTGGAGGCCCCTGTGAAATACCCAAATGGCAGTGCCCCGTGTTCGGGGCTTGGGAGAGGAAGCTGTGATAGATCTGCACAATGGGAGTGACTACAGATTCATGCTTGGTGCCAAGGAGGAAGGAAAGAACTCAAAAGGCATAAGCATTTAACAGGCAGGCAGAGAATAAGAAATGAATTGAGAAAGAACAGCCAGAAAAATAGAAAATCGGGTGACACTTTCTGCCTCCTAAATTGACCTGCAGTGGTCTTCTTCTCAATTCAAACTTGGATATTGCTCTAATATCTCAAATTCCATTTACACACGCGCACACACACAGGCTTTCGCTTCTGGCTTCCCTTTCTGTGTCAATAGATGAAAACCATGCTTTTGTTACGGATAAGTCTGAAACCCCCGACTTCACCAACAGCGTCTATGCTCTGAGTTACTCTGTCCTGGCAGGCCCAACGTCTCCTTCACAATTATTCTCTTAAGAACCAGCGCACTGCACACACATTCTAAAAGAGATTTCTCTAACTCACAGTTCAAAGTGTGGCTAGGGACTCCCTTCTCTATGATCACATCACACCCTGCATATATCCCTACCACTGCATTTATAATAGTTTATAGTAGTTAGTTACATTATTTCCTAATATAAGATCTACTTCATAAAGATCTATTTTTGTTTCTTTGAATAAGAAACATTTATGTTTGCATCTCCAACAAAATTAAAGGCTCAATGAACAGGAACAAACTAAACCCTGAAAGGAACGAAAGAGGAGATGGCTACTGCACTGGACCTGGCAGAGTGGCAAAATCAGAACCGGGGAGTGGGAGGGGGCCTGGGCAAGGGGAGATGAAGGCACCTCCAACCACAGAAGGAACTCTGCCATTTTAGCCAAATTTTCCAGTAGCAAATCAACCCTTTATACCTTTATGGGCTCTTCTATTACTCCAACACCAACAGTTAACCTTTCTTAGAAGTTTCCTCATCTGTTGCTGGTGCTAGTATTTCTGTTTTTCAAGGAGAGTTCAAATTAACATGTACACTTGCAATAAAAACTACTGTCATCATATATCGCCATTGATTGCACCCTTATGTGCTAGACCTCACAGAATGCTTCACACAGATTTTCTGATTTCATCTTTAGAACAAGCCAATGTGTTGGGCATTATGAGTCCAACTGGACAGTTCTGGAAGCTGAGGCACAGAAGGGTGTCCAGGTGGAGGATTCGGACCAGTTAGGCTTTGTGTAAGGGATTTTGTAAACCAGAGGAAAAGTGTACCTTTCCCTTATCACCTCTAGAGCTCTCTCCTGATGGAGTCTAGTTCACCAGGGGTCCCAGGACTGTCCCTTTAGACCACGTGCGATTCTTCTAATAACTGTTCCTCCCTGAGCCAGGTAAGAGGCAAACCTACCACCGGGCCTTGGCAAGAGGGGAGAAGCCTTGGCGGAGGCCAGCGCCTGAAGTCCGCTCCAGGGCCGGGGCTCCCCAGGGTGCAGTGAGGACCCGGGTTCCCAGGGCGCTCCCCTTCCTTCCTGCCACCTCCTGCCTCCTGAGCTCGGGCCCCACGCACACGCACAGAGCGGCCTCGCAGGACGCAGGACGCGCGGGTCCTCCCTGGACAAGGCGGGTCTGCGGGTGGCCCAGCCCTGCCGGTGGCCCTCCGTC
>NW_006292908.1:480877-488376 GCF_000327345.1 Myotis davidii
AGTTCCCGACCCCCAGGCGCCCTGGGCGCGGCCGGGCGGAGGCCGGGGCACCGGACAGCGGGCCACCGGGATTCTTAGACCAAACGCACTTCAGAAACGTTTCTTACAAAGCTTTTGTTGATTGCTTGTATAGCCACTTTCAAAACCACCCACCCACACAAAGTTAGTTTTAACTTATCAAACTTAAGGTCGCAAAGTTGGTGTTTTCAAACCATTTCCTAGTGTGAAAAATCATATAACAGTGCTAAGATTTGGGTCATTTTAAAAGGTTACAGAAAATCCAGTGTCGAGCCACAGCCAAATGGGGTTTTCGGAGCTTAATCTCTCTGTTAGTCCTCCCCCGAGGATAGTTTCCCACTGATTTTTAGAGAGAGGAAGGGGACAGAAACATCAGTGAGGGAGGAGAGAGACACATGGATTGATTGCCTCCCCTTCAGCCAACCTTCCCCTTCTCCCCCCTCCTCCCTCCTTCTCTCCCTCCCCGAGGGATGAGCCTGCAACCAAGGTATGTTCCCTTGACTGGAATGGAGCCCGGGATCCTCTGCCCATGCTCCATCCACTGGGCCAAACCAGCCAGGGCTCAATGTTTAAAAGAAAGGGTTTCAGCCGTTGGAAAACGGTGTTCAATGCTACGTCTGCGTGTCTTATGTGTGGTTTCAATGCGCCAATTGGGTTTTAAACTGTATTCGTTTCTCTTTGTTAATGGACTTGCACATACTTTAGAAATGTGCCTGGTTTATAGGACTTTGCTAAATGGGTTTTCATATAGTGATAATGTAGCTAGACATATAACCCAACAGGAAGTATATACAGAGAGGAGGGCCTCCAGTCAGCTCACAGCAGCATGGCAACTAGGACCCAGAGCCGGATGCACCAGATTACCTTCATGTCCTATTTATCCATCTTGTTTTGCCCAAGTCATTGAAGTCATTTTCAGCTCAAGTTCATGTTGTTAATAAAGCTTTCCTAAGACATAATTTAGAGGGTTTGTTTTGACCCCTGTAAGAACAGAGCAAGTAATTCCCTCATGGTGATAATTCTGGGCAGAGCAGAACAAATCCCTAGCAGCGTGGTGCCTGGCGCCCTTTGAGAGTTCCTATTCAATTCCTTTCATGTAGGAAAAGAAGCCACCTTTATCCCTCATGGTGTGACAAGCAGGCCAATTCAAACAGCAACAGAGAAATATATAATTTAGCATATTTTTTACATTGGCAGTTTAGCATTTTTTACTTTAATTTGGCAATCATTGTTCCTCTGAAAGTGACTGTAACTGACTGGAGCGGGGCAGAATTCCGGCAGGCCTTCATATTTCTACAGAACATTTTGTGATATGAATGTGAATGTCCATTTTTGGTCAAAGTGGGCAGTTCAGCCTTCCTCCCGATGTACCTCAAGGTGGAAGGACAGGAAAATGCTCCTCGGCTCCTGGTGGGGCTCCGTCCCGATAACCTCCTCGTATGTTTACAGTCTCGTAGGTCGGAAACGCACTTATTCCACCTAACCTCCTGCGCGCCCCAGGTTAGCCTCGCCTGCCTTCCGTGCGCTCAGCACACCCACATTAGCGTCCAGTTGGGCAGTTATCTTGAGTTTCATCTCCAGTTCCTCCTTCTCACCAGAATGAGACAGAGCCAGGCCTTTCATAGACATTATGGGATACACCACCACAGAACACGCTATCTAAAACACTGCTGAGACAGTCATGCTGCACTTACCGCCGGGTGGACGCTCCGAGAAGTGTGTTGTTAGGCAATATCATCATTGCGCAAACCTCAGAGCCGCACGTCCACAATCCTGCACAGGAGGCCGACTACACTCCTGGGCTCGCTGGTAAGGGCCCAGCAACTGCCCACTGCTGTGGGGTGCCACTAGAGGCGCACTGCTGAGCCACAAGGATGTTTAAAACATGCTCTACCTGACTATTGAGTCATGGGCACTGGCCTCTTTTCCCTTAGATTGTCAAGTAAAAAACAAAAAATGGCAACAGCCAACGCAACAATAGCCGTCAGGTGTGAATGAATCAAATTATACTTTTTTGCGTGTCAAATCGAAAAACTATTTATTTTGAAGTGCCGCAGAATTTCAGTAATTAGTTTATGCGCCATGAGCTGAAAAAGGTTGGAAATCACCGGGATAGCCGGTTGCTCCAAGGCTACTAACCTGTACAGCATGTCGCTGTGCTGAATACGGTAGCAACTGTAATACCCCGGCATCTGTCTATGTAAACATAGGAAAGACACATCCACATTACTTTCTGTACTGTCTTTTTAAAGGGTTACAATAAAAACACAGTGCGAAAAACAATGTATATGTGTGCTTTGGGGGTCCGAGGAGGACTGCGAAGGGAGAGGCTTTTGGCGAGGAAATAGACATGGGGGGTGGGGGGGACGGAAGGGAGAGCAGAGACCCAGAGACTAAGCCTGAGGTGAGAAATCAGAAAAGGGAGAGGGGAGGAGAGAGAGGGAGGAACAGACTGGAAGGAAAGAGAAAGGGAGGTGGAGGGGAGAGAAGTGAGTGTGTGCACATCACAGGTAGACGGCAGGCTGAGCCGCCTCTTCTGCTTAAACACCCAGAGCTCGCAGGGAATTCAACACAGAAGTCAGTTCCAGCCTTTCCTTTCAACATCACAAACAGACTTTTTGCTTATAATCCACTGAAACCACCATCACATATGTGTGGCCCATTGTTGACCAGAACATCGTTATGTGGTGCATGACTGTCGAGTATCAGTTGGTGACCTTTGTGATCCTGTGGCCGACGGGGCGATGCAGTTCACGGTTGCCGCCCAACATCACAAAGGAGTATCTATCAGGTATTGCTCGCCTGGAAAAGATCCAAATTCAGAATGTGACGTATGGTTTCTCCTGAATGCTTACCACATTTGCACCATCATTAATTCGACATTGCAAGCCAGGGGCCACCTGGGTAGTCTTTGGTAAAGAATGGAAAGCAGCTCATCAGACAGAAGTAGTTCTTAAGGAAACAGGATTTATTTTATAGGAGAGAATAGAAATTATAGTCTGTATGGGTCAGAGTTCAGTTGCAGATAACAGAAGTCACTCTAGCTAGTTAAGGCAAGAAGAGGTTTATTCCAGGACAGTAAGTTGATTACATAAGTGTAGGAAAGATTGAGGAAACAGACCACAGTTTGTGTTATCAGTAAAGACTTCAAAGCCACACAGGGAGGGGCCGCCTCTCCTGTGAACAGGAAACACTGCCATTCTGGCAGTCTGGAAGCTTCCATGATTAGGATGCTATTGCTGCAGCTCACAGAACCATGTGACAACTGCTAGGATCCACACCAACTAAATGTACCTGTACTCTGCCTCTTGGCACCCAGGAATCTAGCAGTGGGCACTAAGGCTGCTGCAAAAACCCAAATACATCCACATCCATGCCTGCCAGCTTCACTTCCTTCTCTCCCACCTCCTGTAAGTTCTGAGTGGCTGAGTCTAAATAATCACATTCAGAACCTTAGCTGCAAGGGAGTCTGTGATATGTGAGCTTTGGCTTTCCTCTGCAGTTCAGAAGTCACATCAGCCTTATCCGTTTTGGCTCAATGGATAGAGCATCATCCTGTGGACTGAATGGTCCCAGGTTTAATCCTGGTCAGAGCACATGCCCGGGTTGCAGGCTCGATCCCCAGTAGAGGGAGTGCAGGAGGCAGCCAATCAATGATTCTCACTCATCAGTGATGTTTCTATCTCTTTCTCCCTCTCCTTTCCTCTCAGAAATCAATAAAAAATATTTTTAAAAATAAAATAAAATATTTAAAGAAAAAGAAAGACACACCAGAAGGAGATGTTGAGTGATACCCACATAGTTATCACAATGATTTAGGCCAATTCCACCTAAATGAAAAAAATGAGAGAATTTGTGAGTAAAAGCAGAGAATCTTTTCTTCTCAAGAGTTCTTTACCTAAGATCTACCTACTCCTGTCCATAGTAAAATTCAGAGGATCCTTAGACATGGCTGGGAATAAGTCACACACCTATTTTCACTAACTGCTAACTGAAATTGAGTCTTTCTTTAAATTATGAATGTAGGAAAGACATTGCAATAGCATTAACGGTACCTGAGAAGTCACAAAAATGTTGACATCATACTATAGTTATCTCAAAATGCCATTTATTCTCATCACTAATAAACTTTCTACTAGACATTATTTAATGCATTGGTAATGAAATATAGTATTACTGCATCACAAATATGGTGGGTTTTTCAAAATTCTGATAATTATTTTGATATAATTGAGTTAATTTGTTATTCGATTTAAAAACTTTATTCTGACAAGGGATCCATAGGCTTTGCCCAACTGCTCAAGAGGGCACTCAAGGAAGAGATTTTCTGATTGTTGCCTCCATTTTGCCTTTAAAATCAAACTACATTTTAAGGATTCGATGATAGCCAATTGTACTGTGAACAGGTGTCTCCACTGCTGCTGGTTTCCTAGGGCTGCTGTAACAAAGCACTAGAAAGTGGGTGGCTCCGAACAGCAGAAGTGCCTTGTGTTATACTTCTAGGTGCCAGCAGTCTGAAATCCAAGTGTTGACAGGGCCACCCTCCCTCTGGTAGATTCCGCAGGTTCCTCCTTTGCCTCTTCCTCGTGTTGGGCGGTTTTCCAGGGTTCTCGGCGTTCCTTGCCTTGTGGATGCATCACTTCAGGCCTCTGTCTTCACACAGCATCCTTCCTGTGTCTCTGCATATTCCCTGCTTCTGTGCATGTCTGAGTCCATATCCAACTGTCCCCTTTTTATAAAGACAGTGATCATGTTGGGCTCACACTGATGACCTCAAGTTGGTTAAATCTCAAAGACCCTGATTCCTAATCAGGTCACATTCTAAGATGCTAGGGGTTAGGACTTCAACTTACCTTCTTTTGAGAAACACAATACAACTCATATAATATCAATAACATCAGTTATTGATGTTATGCAACTGGATAACAGATTTTAGGATAAATTCAAGTATAACTCAGATGGTACTGAAGCCTCTAAGAATAATCAGTTCTATCCAGAAACTTTAGAAACTCATAATTTCACATTTGGTTTTGTTTCTAAAAATTAATAAGTAATAGGGAAACGGCAACTCAACAGAAACTTAGAGAAAGGACTTTACAAAAAGACACAGTCTTCATTCAATCTGAATTCTCCCTGATCATTAGAAATATCTGATGAGCTAAATTGAAATCCTCAAAGCTGAGATCCAGAAATACGTACTGATAGAAACTTCCCATTAATCTAATTACCAGACAGGTCTAAGAATGGCAATTATCAGTCTAAAGTTTGCAAAATAGTTTATTCATGAATGAAGCATGCAAATATTGATATGGAAAGAAATTACTCATTAAATAGGGATTGGTATTTTTAAAACTATCAAATTGTAGTAAAAATCGGAAACCTCAACTGAAATCATAAATGAGCTTTAAATCAATTTGAGCATTTCTTAATCACAGCTTGTTTTTTTTTCCTGTCTTTCAATGTACCACAAAATTTAATGGCTGATAACACTTTCAAACATATAGTTCACATATAATGAAAGATTGTTTTCTCAGTTGAGTTTTCCTTAAAGTATCAGATGTATACCACATATAACATTGGACTATTGCTGTCTATTTCAAGTCATTTTTTAATGTATTGAGATTTTTATCAAACGCAAAGTTGGCGATTAGGATGAAGGAAGCGCATTTATCTGGCCTGCCGGGTGTTTTTGCCGCCGCTGCCTGTTGCTTAGCAGTCGACTAGTTTTTTTTAAACTATAGTCCGGCCCTCCAACGGTCTAAGGGACAGTGAACTGGCCCCCTGTTTAAAAAGTTTGAGGACCCCTGTCTTAAAGTTATCAGATGTATACCACATATAACATTGGACTATTGTTGTTTATTTCAAATTATTTTTTAATGTATTGAGATTTTTATCATACGCAAAGTTGGTGATTAGGATGAAGGAAGCTGAACAGGATTTATACCATTGGCTAATGCTAAAATGCATAAAACCCACAAGAAAATAAAGCACAGGAGGGGGATATGCTGTGCACACATCACGAGAAGACATATCAGACATGCGTGGAAGCAGGGTGGCAACAGTGGCTGAGAGGTGCCACCCTTGCCCACTTTGGGCCACATCCCCTATTCTGGATTGTCTAGTGCCTCTCCTCCCTACTCAGAGGGTTTCCCCAGGGCCTAAGCTTAACATTTCTACCATCTGAGCTCTGAGAATCACATCCTTCTAGCCATCAGACTTAGCACTGTGTGCCCTCTGATCCCTCTGTCTTCTACACACAGGGCATTGCCAAGGACTGAGTTGGGCCCCATAAAGCTTTGCCTCCGCCCACCCACCCATCCTGGTGCCAGTTCAGTCCCAAGTCCCCACGCAGGCTGCCTCCGATCCCCATCCCTCCCCTCCGCCTCCCCGCGTGGCAGCCGTCCTTGGGCACAGCCACAGATCCTGCTCTCCAAGGCCAAGCTCTGGCCACCCCCTGCCCTAACCCTCTCCTCACTTCCCCGGACCTTTCCAAGGTCCCCAGAACTGTCTTGGCAGCTGTCATTCACACAATCAAGTGTTTCCTCCTCATCTGAGAGCAGTGGTTCTCAACCTTCCAGCCCTTTAAATACAGTTCCTCATGTGACCCAACCATAAAATTATTTTTGTTGCTACTGCATAACTGTAATGTTGCTACTGTTATGAATCGTCATGTAAATATCTGATCTGCAGGATGGTCTTAGGCGACCCCTGTGAAAGGGTCATTCGACCGCCAAAGGGGTCGCGACCCACAGGTTGAGAACCGCTGTCTCAGAGTAATGTAGGTGCACTTGTTCTCCGGCTCATCTCAGCGGCTCCAGCGCAGGGCCCACCTGTCATAGCTGAACTAGCTGAGTGCCTTGGACACAGATGTATTCTTTAAAAATGTAAGAGCTAAAGTGTGTTTGTTTAGAAAAGCTGGAATCATCATCTGAATTTCATTTGTTTACAAGAAATACGTCACGCCCGGGTAGGCTGGGTGATGAGCATTTGTTTGATGATAACACATTCATCAGCTGCTACTGTGCTTTCTCCACGTGGCAGTCTTCTGGGTGCTCGGGAACTTGGCTCCTGGGCAGGGAGCTTAAGTGAAGGAACGGGGGTACAGGGAAGAGGGCTTGACGTTTTGTGAGCCAGACACGCGTGGGAGCAGGGTGGCAACAGTGGCTGAGAGGTGTCGCCCTTGCCCACTTTGGGCCATATCCCCTATTCTGGATTGTCTAGAGCAGTGGTTATCAACCTGTGGGTCGCGACCCTTTGGGGGGTCAAACGACCCTTTCACAGGGGTCGCCTAAGACCATCGGAAAACAGATATATAATTACATATTGTTTTTGTGATTAATCACTGCTTTAATTATGTTCAATTTGTAACAATGAAAATACATCCTGCAGGTCAGATATTTACATTACAACTCATAACAGTAGCAACATTACAGTTATGAAGTAGCAACGGAAATAATTTTATGGTTGGGTCACAACATGAG
>NW_006292908.1:489165-514057 GCF_000327345.1 Myotis davidii
CAGCTCAGCTCACTAAGGCCTTACAGGCCTGGTCAGGGAGTTTGGATTATTATTTTTGTTGTTGTTAATCCTCACCCAAAGACATTTTTTCCATTGATTTACTTTTAGGGAGAGTGGAAGAGAGAGGGAAAGACAGAGAGAAACATTGATGTGAGAAATACATTGATTGGTTGCCTCCTGCACAAGCCCTGACCAGGGCCCGGACCAGGGCGGAGCCTGCAACAAAGGCACATGCCCTCGACCGGAATCGAACCCGGGACCCTTGGGTCCTCAGGCCGACACTCTATCCACTGAGCTAAACCGCTTGGGGCTCCTCTTCAGTCTTAAAGGCATGCTGCTCAAGATATTTTTCCATCATTAAGTTTCTTGTGAGAAGAGAGTTACAGATTACATATGCACTTTAGAAAAGAGTAGTTAAGATCTTAATTGTTTTCAATCCAATAAACCAGCGGTCGCCAACCTTTCGGACCTCACGGGCTCCCGGCTGGCAACCGCTGGCATAAACAGCTGGCAGAATGTTATACGATTCCCTCGGTTCTGTGCAATGAGTGCCGAGTGGATGTTTCAGCCCATCCTGCCTTGTCAAGGTCTGAAAACAAGCTGTTGCAACAGGTGCTATAAAACGCCAACAGCAGAACTATCATGTCGATTCCCAGACCCCCTCAGCTTCAAGATGCACACACATTTTTGCAGCTTGTTAGTGTAACATACAGAAAAGTGCACATATTACAAGTGTATTGAATTACTGGACTTTCTCAAACTGCACACACCACGTAACCAGCGACTAGATTAGCGGGTTAATTGCCACACGTCCAAACCGGAAACCATCCCCACACGCCACGATATTTTGAATTTAATTCAGAGGTCCGCCACTTGCATCTATAGACGCCTACGGCCTACAAAGGATTAAGAAACAAGATCACCAGCTCCCCAAAGCCCAGCCATCATCCCCCGACTCACTCTCCTCCAGCAGCTCCCACCTCGAAGGCGCTGCCATCAGCCCCACTCCACGGCCTGGCTAGTCCCCGCAGGGCACTGCCTGGCACCCCTCTCGCTCCTCTTCCGGGAGCTGCCTCTCAGTCCTGCATTACTACCCACCACTCTGCCCCTGCTTTAACTTTCTTTATAGCTCTCATCACAATCTATTTTTGTCTCTCTCCCCAACATCTAAGAACATTATATTACTTAGCATGTTGTAGAAAATTGAAGGCCTGAATGAATCCAAATTTCAGAAATTTTAAGGTGAGGAAAATGCAGGTCTTGGAATAGAGGAAATAGCATCATAATTCTATTGACTGAGTGCCTGCTACATGCCAGTCATTTGCAATAAAGATACTTGTGTATTATTTCTTTTAATTAGTGTAATAACCATGCCAAGTGGGCTTGTGAGGTGGGTTGCTTTCAGATATAAGTAACTAAACACAACTAACGGTGGCTTAAATAGCCCAGCCAGTGTTGCTCAGAGGTTGAGCATCAACCCATGAACCAGGAGGTCACGGTTTGATTCCCAGTCAGGGCACATGCCCAGGTTACGGGCTCAATCCCCAGTAGGGGGCATGCAGGAGGCAGCCGATCCATGATTCTCTCTCATCATTGATGTTTCTATCTCTCTTTCCTTCTCCCTTCCTCTCTGAAATCAATAAAAACGTATTTTAAAAAATTAAAATAAAAAGAATATTTAAAAAGTGGGTCAGAGATGGGGCGGCTCCAAATTTGACCAGTTCTGTGACTCGGAGATGCCACAGGTTCAGTTTGGCTTCTCTGCCATTGCATTAGCTTTCTCCTCGTGGTCACAGCTGGCTGTCGCCATTCCAAGTCTCATCCTCACTCACCCATCTCCAGGGCAGGTGAGGAGAGAGGTTGGCAGTGTGCTTCTCTTCTCATCAGTGAGGGGCATTTTTCCAGACTCTCCTGATATCTCATTGGCTAGAATTCTCTCCTACATAGTTAAGGAACGAATGTGCTCCCTGCAAATTCCTAGGAAAAAGCCTTACCTCCCAGCGATGGCTTTTGGAGGTGGGGCCTTTGGGAAGTGACTGGGTTTAGATGAGGTCATGAGGTTTGGAATCCTATGCATGATGGGGATACAATAAGAGACACAAAGATAAGGGGCTGTGTACTTTGTGGTCTGAATGAGCAAACTTTTGAGAACGAAAGGGCTGCTCTCAGAGGGCACCATGGTGTCATCTAGACTCCGGAGGAAAACAAAAATATGGTCGCCCTGGAAACTAACACCAGCCCTGTGGAAGGAGCAGGTGTTAGAGAGCATGGGTGTGCGACGGATCCAACCAAGCACTTTTGTCAGTACAGGGTCAGGATCCAAGAGAGTAACAGTTGGGCTCACAGAGTTGGGGGGAACGTGAGGCAGGAACATTAGCAGATCAAAAGAAGAAGGGCGTGTCTGGGATGGCTGGTAGGAATCTACCAGCGTCCTCCAATCGAGTTGTCGGCAGAGATGGGTGTCTGCGATGTCTCATGCCACTTATCTCACGTGGCTGTTGAGCAAGTGAATTATTAATTACAAATAATTTAAGTTCAAGTGTAAATAACCACACGTGGCGACCACATTAGAAAGTGCTGGTTTGGCCCTGACCGGTTTGGCTCAGTGGATAGAGCGTCGGCCTGCAGACTGAAGGGTCCCAGGTTCGATTCCGGTCAAGGGCATGTACCTTGGTTGCGGGCACATCCCCAGTGGGGTTGTGCAGAAGACAGCTGATCGATGTTTCTAACTCTCTATCCCTCTCCCTTCCTCTCTGTAAAAAAATCAATAAAATATATATTTTTTAAAAAAAAGAAAGAAAGTGCTGGTTTGGATTAAGCCAGGAGAAAAGTGAAGCAAACATCAAAAGGCAGACTAGGAGGTGTTGTCCGGATGTTAGGGTAAACATACTGCGTGTAGTTCTGTGTAGTGATGAAGTTCAATGTCACAGTGCTGGATAAGAACCAGAGAAAAGAGCCGGGGGACGCAGGAAGGTGAGGAAGGAAGGCTGGCTGTGGGTAGCCGTGTGTATGGCCCATGGGGGACGGCGGGGGAGGGAGTGCTGGGCGGCTTTGCACACTAAAGGCCTTGAGGAAAGGTAAGTGGGTTCCCCAAGAACAAGAGATGAAAATCACAGGAGAGTTTGGGGTTGGTTTTCAGATATTCGTTGTGTCCTGAGTTTCCTGGAGAAGACATTGTGGACCAAAAAGAGTGTTGATTCCTCTCTCTAGCCCTGGACATGGTAGGGAGGCAAAGGGGAGAAAATAAATTTTGTTTCCTTTTGACAAAGGAGAATAGTGGTGGTGTTAAACCTATTTTCTTCTTGTTAATGTCTGTAATATCCTAGTTATTCATTTAAAAAATATTTAAACTGGAGTAATAAATTGTATTAAATAATAAATAAATAATTTTATTTTTCAGATCTGCTTTCACTTTGGGAGTGCACTCCATTTAGAGGTAAGGAACCATGCATAGTACATTGCATTTTTTTAGGAAAAGACCTTTATACATGTACAACTCTATGGTCATACGAAAAGACCGTAGAAGATACTCATTCATCCAGTTGTTAACAGTGACTACTCAGAAGTGTGAGTGAAAATGTAGAGGAAAATTTTATACTTTTACATTATAAACCTTAGTATTATTTAATTTTTTGTTACATAATTTAATTTTTTAAGTTATAGGAGAATTTTTCAACTAAAAGCAAAGAAAAAAATTAATGACCTAGAGATAAGCAGTGTAAATATTTCTAAATAAAATACCTGTTATATAGAACTACAAAATTAGGAAAATGAGAAACCTAGTAGAATAATCATGTCTGATCTTAAGACACTAGGTCAGCTGCATTGAAATTTTCCTTGGATAAAACCTGTATTATCTGTTAAAGAACAATTGAAAATTTATACAATCACTTTCCAGGAAAGGTTCTAAAACAAAATATGGGCAATTTAAACCTTGACCCCACAATGAAAACAATAAGTTCATTAACTGACACTTTCACTGCTCTTAGTCAAATTGAGATCAATAGGTTACTAAGATTTAGTCTTAAAACATTTAGTAATTTATTTTTAAAATATAAGCTACCACAGAAAAACTAAACTTCATTTTCCATTAGTAAGAAAAAAAAATTCATGTTAATTTTAATTTGCTTATTTGTAAGGTCACTAAATTACTCTTTAACCTTTTAAACTCTTCACTCTTGGAAATCTTTTCTTTCTGGTAAAGATGAAACCCCAGATGCTATACTGGTTTGGAGACAATCTGTTGAGCTCCTGTAGAATTTGCTAGAGTATAAACACATTTCCTCTATGAAAAGGAAGTCTGTTAATAAATATGAAATTTATACCTTGAAATGTACACAGCTTTCTTAAAAGTTCTAGTAAATTCCATGATACCATCCTGATGTCTTAGGTACTTAATCACTTTTTGGCAATGTTTTGTTGTTGTAGACCTTACACATCAGAAATGAAAATGAGCCGCTTCCTAAACATACTCACTTAGTGCGGCAGAAGCGAGCCTGGATCACTGCCCCCGTGAGTCTGCGGGAAGGAGAGGATCTGTCCAAAAAGAATCCGATCGCCAAGGTACTTTCTAAAGAGGAACAGAAAATGCATGCATGTCACCACAATGTGGTGGAAGAAGACTTGTATGTCCACTTTCAAAGTTAAGGAAAATTCTATAATGTACTTAATTAGGCTTTTAATATTGCAGATGTATTTGAAAATTAGCAAAGCTTAATTTTTAGCAGGAACCTCTCATTTTAAGATCTTCTTTCTTATATTGACCAGTGTCACCCCAACAAATTTAACTTAAAAAATAGAAACCACCTGAAGCCTATATGATCATGTCACCCAATAAATTTAATATTAAAAAAAAAAACAACTTCCTCTTTCCCATTCTGGAAGAGGCACCATCATTGGAGAAGACATATATATAATTTGGGGTTTTGATTAAATTAAGAGTTAAGGGATCTAGCACCAGTTGAATCTCTGTGTAAATGTTACAATAATCAAAAGAAATCTACGCTGGGGAGGAAAATTTCTTTTCCCTGCTACCCTCCTAGGTTCTCTCCCTGGGAACCTGTTGGACTGACAAAGGAAAAACTAACAGGAGAAAAGTAAAGCAGTTTATTAACGTGTATATTATGCATGTCACACGTGGGAGTATCCAGAGATGAGTAACTCAAAGGTTTGGTTAGAATTCGGGCATCTTAGGAAAGGAACAATTCTTAGAGAAGTGACAAGGCAAAGGAAAAGGACCTTGAACTTGTAGGGGCAGCAAATGGTGGGAAGACAGATATCTGGTAACCTGATGGTAGAAAAGACTCGTTAGTAAAGTTATGTGGAGTCCTTGTGCCATCTCAATACTGAAAAGGGTCTGAAGTTGTCGGTGACGATTAACTTTTGTCCTTGATAGAGGAGAGAGAGATCACCTTTATAAATTTATGTGCTGTGTCTAGACAAATAGAGGGAGGGCAGAGAGCTTTTTTATATCCACTTCTTCTCAATTGCCTTCAGGTCAAAATAAACCTATACCAAGGTGGCATATTTGGGAGTGGCATGTTCTGCCACCCTATACTTGAAGAGTCATTTTTAAAATGAAAAACTGATACCAAACAGATACAGTGACCATCTATCCAGCTTGAGACCGTCTCCGTGAATGTTGCTGTCCTGGCTCAACAATTAATAACTCCCTTTCATGCTCAGTGTCCTATTTTTCTATGGTTACATCTCATGTGCAAACCTGAGCCCTTGATTTTTTTTTTCCCCCTTAAATGTGCTCTAAGTTCTACCCATTTCAGTAAATGGCACTATAATTCCACCCAGTTTTTTTAAAATGTAGCAAGATTATGCCCACTTCTCTCCACTGCCACTCCCTCGTCCAAGTCAGCGTCATCTCTGACCTGTGTTCCCGAAAGTCTTGACCTATGTCCCTGCTCTCACTCTTGCCACCCCCATGCCAACCCCCGGCCCCACCACAGTTCATTCTCCCAAAAGCAGCCAGAGTGATGGGTTGAAAAGACAAATCGAAGCCTGTTCCCCCGCTCCCTGAGACCCTTTCAATTGCTTCCCTTGGGATTTAATGGCCTTGACCTCCTCGCTGACCTCAGCTCCTAGCGCATCCGCCACTCTGCTACAACCCTCACTGATCTAAGCTCCTTCCACATTCCAGCCCCTCCCCTTGGCCCTGCCCTCCCTCTGCTGGAAGCCCCACCCTACAGGTATTAGCAGTGCCGGGTCCTCAGGGCTCCCTTCCCTCCTCACCCCGTCCCTCAGTCCCATCCCTGTGTCGCTTGGCTTCTGGCGCAGACACTTCTAAGTTTCACTTCACCTTCCAGTCTTATACACGTCGTGCATGACGAGCCCCTGGAGAGGAAGAGCAGCTACCTAACGGAAGATAGTATTTTCCATTTCCCAGCAACAGGTCGTTTCAAGAAAGCCTTCTAAAACCCAGATTTGTAATCCAGGCGTCACATCCCAGTATGTGTGCGAGCAACTGAGGTTTTCATTTTGGTTTGGTTTGGTTTTCTGAAATATCTCAGTCATTCACACATTCTTTCGTTATGTTTCCCTAAAATGCATTGATTCTTTGGGGTTCAATAGGGAATAACTCTTCTTCTTACTAATTTTAATTATCTAAGTTGTTAAGAATAAAATTTACATGAAAAGGAAAAAATCTTGTTAAATTTCCCCAACTTTCCAAATACTCTATCTAGAGATAATATTCCCCTCTTATTTCCATGCTAGATACATTCTGATATTGCAGAAGAAAAAAGAATAAAAATTAGATACAAATACACTGGGAAAGGCATCACAGAGCCACCTTATGGTGTGTTTGTCTTTGATAAAGACACGGGAGAACTGAACGTTACCCGCATTCTTGATCGAGAAGAAACGCCGTATTTCCTGGTAAGAACAATTTTATATTTATTAGTTTGAGTTTTTTCATTGGTAACTGTCATGATTTATTATTTTTTGGTACCATGGCAGGTCATTGCCTTAGGTTAAATCTAATCTCTTCTATGATTTGTGCCATTTCAGCTCACTGGTTATGCTTTGGATGAAAGAGGCAACAATCTAGAGAAGCCGTTAGAACTGCGCATCAAAGTTCTTGATATCAATGACAACGAGCCCGTGTTCACTCAGGAAGTCTTTGTTGGGTCCGTGGAAGAACTGAGCGCAGCACGTGAGTGTCGACTGTGTTTATGAATGAATACCCATAGGCGCTGTAGCCCCACAGTGGGGCTGAATGCCACCTCCTGTGACTCCGTGGAGGCTGAGTGTTAACCACGGGACAAACAGTAACAAGCCTGTTGTCTAGGTGTAGAACTGGCTTTTTTGTGATAAGTTCAAAAGATTTTACATGACTTGTTTTATACCTGCAGAACAGATATGGTGGATGGATGTGACATGTCGGATCTCTATCAGCTATTCTGCCTTGTAGCAGAAAAGCAGCCATAGAAAGTATGTAAACAAACAGGCATGGCTGTGTTCCAATAAAACTTTATTTACAAAACTGGTGGCCGACTAGCCTTGCCCGCTGGCAGTAGTTTGCTGACCTTTGACTCATGTCAGGTTTATTGGCATCATTCAATAGAGTGTTCTACATGAACACTTGCAGGAGAGATTTCTCTCTCTTTTTTAAAACATATTTTTATGATTTCAGAGAGATAGAAACACCAATAATGAGAGAAAAACACCAATCAGCTGCCTCCTGCACGCCCCCTACTGGGGATCAAGCCTGCAACCCGGGCATGTGCCCTGACCAGGAATCAAACAGTGACCTCATGGATCATGGGTCCTAGGTCCATGCTCAACCACTGAGCCACACCAGCCAGGCAAGACATTTCTCTTTGATAATATTCTGAAGAACAGCTGTGCTTCTCTTGAACTGTTTGTATTTTAATAAGCATCTATTTGTATCTGTTCGTCCTTCTTTTTTTATTAGAGCTATTGTAAATAAATCTGTGGCCCTCCTGTAGCAAGTGTTGGGGACTTCACCCTAAGAATTGTACTACTAACGCTGGTCCTGCCCTTTCCTTGTTTTTCTTACTCCTTCAATCCATTCATACTTATTTCTTCGTCCAGTTCAGTTTTTTGATCTTGGTAAACTGTGGTTTTGATAAACACGTGAAATCCTACTTGGAACAAGCTGAAATGATACATAAAGTAACATATATGCATGTGGTCAAGGTTGTTTCATTCTGGATGCCTTTGTTTCTAATGCCAGACACCCTCGTGATGAAAATCAATGCGACAGACGCAGATGAGCCCAATTCCATGAATTCTAAAATTTCCTACAAAATCGTATCTCAGGAGCCTGCTAAGCCCGCAATGTTTTACCTGAATAAAGACACGGGAGAGATTTATACAGTCAGTAATACCTTGGACAGAGAGGTACATGAATATTTTACGTTGCTCATCTTCCAAACTCTCCTTTATTCTTTCAGGTTCTCCTCTCTGTTTCTCTGTTCAGTTTTCTTGCTTTGTTGTGTATTTCTAGTTCATAGGCTAACACTTGGAATTATCCCCTCCTAGGGATATGCTGTCCAGTATGGCAGCCATTGGCCATTTGTGGCCATTGGGCTCTTGAAATGTGACTGGTCCAAATTGAGTTGTGCTACAAACAGAAGATGTACCAAATTGGGAATACTTAGGATGAAAAAAAGAAAAGAATGCAAAATGCCATCTTAATTTTTTGTTGATTACGCTTTGAAATAATATTTGAGATACCATAGGTTAGATAAAATATATTTTTAATATTAACATCAGGGTTGTTTTTTTTTACTTTTTTGAATGTGGCTGCTAGAAAATTTAAAATTGTCAAGGGGGCCAGGGTTCTGTTTGCTGGAGAGCTTCCTTCGTTTGCAGTTCTGTAATGAAACACCAGGGGTCGCCTCTACGGCTCAGGGATATGCCTGGGCAGGCAAACAGGTAGAGGTGGCAGCCCTGTTATAGAACTACTTGTGAAGGGAAGAATTACTGTGAATCCCAAACTGGAAGAAAATTTGAGTAGGTGTCCCGAAAGGCTGTTCTCTCAAACATTTCACATTTTTATTTCTAATGGAAAGGAAAAATTTTAAAAGAAAAAAGGGATCTAGAAAATCTTACAAGTGCTGCGTACTTGAAGATTTTAACAGTGTACATGAGTAAAATGGTGATGATCCTAAGAACCATAAATCATCACCCAAGTGCAGTCAGTACATTTTGTATCTCTTGGAAGGATGTTTCACTCTGCCCAGAGAGGGACGGGGTTGTGCCCAACGTTCCTACTGAGATCTTGGTAGAATTCAAGAATTTTATTATTCTTAAACCTCTACTCCATGCCTTCAATAAAATTAGAATGGAAAAGTATTATTTTGAAGTAGTGTGACTTTTTAATAAGCTGCCGTCCCTGAAGTATGGCAAGTTTAGTCCATAATCTGCCTTATCGGACATTTACATACGCCAGGTGCACTCCACACCTTTTACGTAGATGAACCCATTTAATCCACCTAGAAACCCAGTGAGGCAGATCGATTCATTATCCATTCCCATTTTACACAGGAGGACACTGGGGGTCAAAGGAAGCGAGTGTATCCAGCACAGCTAGTAAGGGACAGAGCCGCACTGGAGCCAGGCGCGGCCTCTGCCGCCCTCCTGTCACTGAGTTCTGCCCCGCACAGCCACCCCACGCGCCCCACGCGCCCCACGCGCCCCACACACCCTGCTGGCTGCCACCCTGTAACGACCCGCCACACAGATGGAGGCGCTGTGGGGGCACAGGGAAGAGCAGGGTTCATTTGAGGTGAACATCTGAGATGCCGTTCTCTAGGGCACCTTTAAGAATCAGATCTCTCAGGATGTCCGGACAAAGGTCCAGGTCACCACATTTTGCCTTCACTGGCCAGGTTTTCCTGGTGACTAGGTCTCTCTGGCTTCACTATTAGCTGAAAATGAAGTGTAGGGTAGAAAGAACCGATCCCTGTATTCTCGCCATCACTGCCAAGGTAGAGCAAAAGCCACTTTGAACAGCACTCTTGTGCACAAACTGGTTTAAGGAGAGACTCATCTCCTAACAATATCACCAATGACGTATTTAAGAAATTGACTAATATCACCAAGGACATCTTTAAGAAATTAACTACCAGCAACTCCTCCAGGCTTCTCTGCCCCTTCCGGAAAATCTCTGGCAGCAAATAAACATCTTCACACGAATAACAGCAGATCAGGAACTTACTTATGAGTAAATTGCACTGTGGTGCATTTCCTTGATGGCGAAGTGAATAAAACCAGGAGACAGGTTTGGAGGCTCGATGCTCACCCCAGTGGTATTTGCATTGCCCTGCAGAAACACAGCAGCTACACTCTGACAGTGGAAGCCAGAGATGGCAAAGAAGGAGAAGTAACCGATAAGCCTGTCAAGCAAGCTCAAGTTCAGATCCGTATTTTGGATGTCAATGACAATATACCCGTGGTGGAGAGTCAAAGGGTAACTATTATCCTTATAACCAATGTATCTACTTATTCATACCTTAGTTTTACCTAAAAATGTATGACGTATGTGCGTGTGTGTGTGTGTGTGTGGCATTAACATGAAAATCCTGTGCTCCTGATTTGCAGTATGAAGGGACAGTTGAAGAAAACCGAGCCAATGTAGAAGTGATGCGCATAAAAGTGCTGGACGCAGATGAGAGAGGCTCGGATAATTGGTTAGCAAACTTTACATTTGTGTCAGGAAATGAAAAGGGTTATTTCCGCATCGAAACTGATAATCAAACTAATGAAGGAATCGTGATCCTTATTAAGGTAAGCACTATGTCTGTAGCCCTTTCCCCAGAACAAACTCATGGAACCAGTTTAAGGAATATTAACTGATATTGAGTGTCCATTAACTTCCTTAGGAAAAGAAATCACTTCAAATTGTTCATAATGTTTTTTAAATGACATTGACCTTTAAAAAAATTAATTGGGGACATTTCATAATCCTCCTCACAGTTACGAATATCCACATTGGCAGATTTTTAACTGCATGTTATCAGTATGAGTTGGAATACTCAGTGCTGCTGTGTTAAATGTTCCTATGCAACATTCAAATCACATGTGGGTGCGGGTGCGTGTGTGTTCTATTCTCTCTTTTGAACAATTCCCTTTGGTTTTGCCTTTCTAGGAATTAGATTATGAAGAAATAAAGCATCTTGACTTCAGCGTTATTGTCACTAATAAAGCCACTTTCCACAAGTCAGTTAAGAGTGAATATAAGCCCACAGCCATCCCCATCAAAGTCAAGGTGAAGAATGTGAAGGAAGGCATTCATTTCAGAAGCAGCACCATCTCCATTCGCACCAGCGAGAGCATGGAAAAAACAAGCCTGAGCCAAGTAATTGGGAAATTTCAAGCTTTTGACGAAGACACTGGACAAGCAGCCCGTGTAAAGTAAGACATAGTGACAAATAGAATTGCTCGTAAATTACTCTCAATGCCTGTTAACGACAAAATCACAATGAAAGGCGAACAGTTCATTTCTTCCCACCCAGCATTCTAATTCCCCAATGGGCTAGAGATTAACTTTCCCAGAGTTGTCCCTGCAGCTGAGAGGCAGGGAGACATTTCCCCTGGCCCGCTCCCTCCACCCCGAGTGTGAAGGCAGAGGCTGGGTCCCTGCCTCAGAGAGTTCTGGCTAGCAAGGCTGAAAAACAGCAAAGGAAGCAGCAAATTGTATTGCAAATTTCGCTTGATACGAGGTTGGTTAAAAGAAATAGTTGCCGCATGTATTTTAATGTGGAGAAACCAGTATCATTTGCACATCAATCCTGGAAATGACTCTTCATTGAAACCATGCTGTTTGGTGCAGGGATGAGGAACCTTGGTCTTGGTCATGGTGGCTTTTACTCGGATACTTGGATTGAGAGCCCACTAGATGGCACCACTGTGCCTGCGGAAGGGACTGGGCTGTGCCCCCTTAGAGCGACACCTTAGGTTTGCATGATGGGTGAATGTTCAGAGTAAAAGTACATCTTAGATAGCAGGTCCGTGCCATGGGAAGGCGAATCTACAGACGGTTACTTACGGAGCCCAGTGAGAGTCACTCGGGTCAAATATAAAGAAGCCCCACCTGCCACCCACATGCACAGCCGGTCCTGCGGTCAGCCCGGGTGGTTTGGTTGCCTCGCTGTCCTTGCGCCTGGGAAATCTTACCTTTGAATCCCTGGGTGCCAGCACTTTGAAAACAGTGTGTCGACGTGTGTGGCCAACCACAGCAAGAATGCTGAATGCCCTGCAACAGTCTCTTTCCTTTGGGTGACTTCGTTTTTAAAAAATATATTTTTATTGATTTTAGAGAGGAAGGGAGGAGAGAGACACACAAACATCAGTGATGAGAGAGAATCATTGATCGGCTGCCTCCCGCACGCCCAACACTGGGAATTGAACCCACAACCTTGGCAAGTGCCCTAAAGGGGATTAATCCGTGACCTCCTAGTTCATAGGTCGATGCTGAACCACTGAGCTACACTAGCCGGGCTTGGTGACTCCTAATAGAATTCATCATCCAAGAGTAGCAAATTGCCTTTTCCCAAAAAAATATTAACAAACAGCCTCCACTGTGTTTTCTGCAATGTCTTGGTGACCCTGTGTTGCCCACCATACCTGCAGGAACCGCCCTGCTTCTTGGGAGTTTTGTGGTCTAGTCTTTATTTCCACGGCTCCAGCCCTAACAAGGCCCTCCCTACGGGGATCCCCAGCCCTGAGGACGCATGCTCTCTGACCATTTCTCATTGCTGCCCACTGAGAGCCTTAGGTTCTAGTTCATTATCCTGCAATAATACTGGGCTATTTATTGAAACTTCTATTTCCCACCTATTTAACTTTGGCTGCTAAGGATGATAAATATATCAAAATATATGTTCTGCCTGGAAAAAAATAATGAACCATGTTCCGTATTTCTTAAAAGGATTTCCTTTCATCTTTAGCATGCAATGACAGAACTTCAGTGTGAGAAAGAGCTTAAAGGTCGATTCAGACCTCCTATTGAACAGATAAGGAATGGGGTGCACAACTAAACTAAATAATTTTCTAACATTTCCCTAACTAATTAGTGGTTGCTATTTAGAAATGCTGACAGGGACAGAAGAATTACTTCGTTAACTTTGTCATAATTTACTGTTTTACTGATTATTCACATGCATCCACTGTTTATCGATATTTGGCATAACATGAGCCGCCATCCTACTCGATGTCTGTAATTTCTACCGCAGAGAAAATTCCGAAAATGCGATCACATACATGGGAAATGTGATCCTTCTTACTAAGACTCTGCCTGTATTATTATAACTATGAATGTGGGAAACCATTGACATCAGTTAAGTCTAGGCTTTAAAATTCTAGACATGAAATTCAGAAATACTTGTGAAAATCCAAATGTATCATCCTTTACTGGTAGAAATATTAAAAAGCAGAAATTTCAGTTAAAGTATATAATTGGAATTTTTTAAATAGCAATGTAAACAAGTATTGCTATAAATTAGCAAACAGCCACTTAACAGAAAATAAATTATCAATCTGGTTAACTGAACCAAATATTCATTGGCTTATGTTTGGATTCAGTTATTTGTAAACGCAATGGTATTAAATTACATACATTTCTGAAGACATAATATGAAAGCTCTCCTTCACTTTCTCAAAGTTACCTCCTTCCTCACTGATTCTCCTGGCTTTGAGGGAAGAAACCCAGAAATCACTTCATCAGCATTGCTTTCACTTTGAACCATTTCTCACTGAAAGAAGCCTTACTGCTCCTAGCGATCAACAATATTCCAAAATGTTAAAGTACTTCCATTTTTAAAATTGGTCTTTTTAAATATTGATAATAAACAATATGATGCCAATAAACAATAGAATGTGAGATCACTTTTCTCCGCCGGGTCTCGTTGGGTAACTACATCATTCTCCAAAGGTTTCCCCCAAACTTCAGGGAGAGCAGACTGAGAGCTAGAGACAGACTTGTGAACCTCTGCCGAGCAGGCAAAGGATGGCCGCGCTGTGTGTATGTCTTGAGTTTCAGGAACAAGACAGGTTCCAAAGTAAGTGTTGTATGCAGTAAAGAGAGTAGCTTTTAGGATGGTTTCAGGAAATTAAAAGCATTTCAAATTAATGCCTATAACAAGAACATATACAGTGAAGCAAAATTTAAACTTGAAAAAGTTGTAAATATTAGAGAGGCACAGTTTATCCAGAATTCAAAATTAATTTTATTTGTTTTAAACAGATACACCAAATTGGAAGATATAGACAACTGGGTCTCTGTGGATTCTGTCACATCTGAGATTAAACTTATAAAATTTCCTGATTTTGAATCCAGATATGTCCAAAATGGTACATATACTGTAAAGATTTTAGCTATCTCAGAAGGTAAGTTATTAAATATTTTTCTTGGTTACATATGGTTTGATGTTATTTTCCAACATCACAGACCTTCCTTTTGATCTTATAGAAAAATCAAATCTCTCCGGTGGAGAAATTTTCACATTTCTACTTATTTAATGGATTAAAAGATATTACGTAATCTAACTATGAAAAATATCTAGGATAGGAAGTGTCCTAATTTGTTAGGACCTTCTTATAAAAATGGCAAGAAAATTCAAACTATGCTTGTTATCAGCAGTAGAATCAGAATATACATATTTGTTTCTTCCCTTTAAGATTCTCCTAGAAAAACCATCACTGGCACTGTTGTGATCACGGTGGAAGACATCAATGACAACTGCCCCACGCTGGTGGACCCAGTGCTAAACGTCTGTGATGACGTGCAGTATGTGAACGTGACCGCGAGGGACCTGGACGGGTACCCAAATAGTGACCCTTTCACTTTCGTCATCGTTGACAAACCAGCCGGCATGGCAGAGGAATGGAAAATCATACACAAAGAAAGTAAGCCAAGTCACTGGCCGACACGTCAAAATATTAAGACAAATTGAAAACCTTTATACTAGAGGCTGGGTTTCTTTTAAAAATTATACTAGAGGCCCGGCGCATGAATTCGTGCACGGGTGGGGTCCAGGCGGCCGCCCCTATCAGGCAATCAGGCCGAGAAGGGGGAAGGGACATGGGCAGTTGGTGGGCGGCCCCACCCCCTGGTTGAACTCAGGTCAAACTCCCGGTGGAGGGGACAATCTGCATATGACCTTTTACTATATAGGATTTCCAATACCATTTTCAAAGGGGTTAGAAAATGAGGTTTTGAACCTTGGGCATAGGGTCCTTTGTCTGGCTCGAATCCAATAACCCATTTGGAACAACAGAAGAGGGAGAGAAGAAAAATCACCTCATGTCCTAATGATAGCTGGGCGTTCTCTGAATTGCTCTTGAAGATGTGACTGTGTCTCACAAGCTGAGGAGCATCTTGCCCGTCTAAGCAAAAAGTAACATTTATTGATCACTTATCATGTGCCAGGCACTCTGCTGGCCCTTCAGACACATGA
Source organism: Myotis davidii (assembly GCF_000327345.1). Lineage (NCBI taxonomy): Eukaryota > Metazoa > Chordata > Mammalia > Chiroptera > Vespertilionidae > Myotis > Myotis davidii. The sequence continues at coordinate 504,603 of NW_006292908.1, forward strand.
TCTCATTTAATCCTTTCTCCATAACATCATTCCTTCATGCTAGCTGAGGAAACCTTGATTTAACTAAAGTTAGGTAGCTTGTTCAAGGTCACGAAGCGGGTGAGTGATGGACACCCATGAAGGAGGGTCTCTGTGACCCTCCATGCCAGACAGCCTTATGCTTATGGCCACTCCCGGACACAGCTCTCTCAGAAGGCAAGTCCGCCTTCTGGATGTGAGCCTCCGGTGCCCTGCGGGTGGTTCTGAATGTACAAAGACACCCCTCCTCCCCCGGAAGACTTTTTTCCTAAACAATTAATGTTCGTTTTCTAAGGTTTCAAATATCATACCCAAGTTTTTCTTAATTTACAGATCTATTGTTAAACATTTAAAGTTTAACAACTCTTCACAGTCACTTTACAAGGCTTTCAGTAATGTTAAAGCTGGTGACAGGCACCATGAGTTAATTATGCTCTTCTCTCTGTTGTCTGTTTGAAATTTCCTGGATAAATTTTTTTTGTGTGAAATGATAAAATAAAGGTCATTCAGTAGAAATACCATTTAACTCACCACTTGTGTGTCACTGTATTCCCAGTACATACAATAGTTTATAGTATTTGGCAAACCACACACTTTTGCTAAGACTAATCATCATAAAAGTCCGGCATGTCCACTCCTATCCTTTGCTCTTCACCCATGTATTTGGAGTGTCTGGACTAAGCAAGAAATTAGACCAAACCCTTTTCATACCAACATGCCAGCCCACCTCTGGGGTGTCTCCAAAAGTGGATAGTTTCACCTTCCCTCCCCCCAAAAGGAAAAAAAATAGAGCCATGAAGAAAGGATGAAGCTTCTAACTGGTGCTAAATGTTATTGGCCATGAGAAACTGTTTCTAGCCCAGACAGTGTGGCTCAGTGGTTGAGCATCAACCCATGCACCAAGAGCCAGTTCCATTCCCGGTCAAGGGCACATGCCCAGCTGCCGGCTCAATCCCCAGCAGGGGGTGGCAGGAGGCAGCCAATCAATGTCGATGTTTCTGTCTCTCTCCTTTCCTCTCTCCCTAAAATCAGTAAAAACTTACTTTAAAAATAAAATGTTTCCGTAACTCACTCTTGCCATTTCACTCCCTCTTGCCTCTTCCCCGACAGGTACCAGCGTGCTGCTGCAGCAACGCGAGCGGAAGCCCGGGAGAAGCGACATCCAGCTCCTGATTTCGGACAGCCAGGGCTTCAGCTGCTCGGAAAAGCAGGTCCTGAAGCTCATGGTGTGCAAGTGCCTGGACGGCAGCGGCTGCGTGGAAGTGCTGCGCGGCGGCCACGTGGGCCTGGGCCCGGCCGCCATCGCGCTGATCATCTTGGCGCTTCTGCTCTTGCTGCGTGAGTACTGTGTTTGGCTCCTTCGGTCATGAAGGGCTTTCCTGGAGTTGTTACCATAGTAGTCGTGGGTTCCTTTACAGTCATCCTCACCCACTGAACACCGAGGGTGAGGAGGGAAACCAGGATTGATCATGGGTGAATTCAACAAAGGTTATTAGAGCACGCCTCAGAACTTGGTTGTATAAAAGTGTATCATTTTCTGATTTAAATCACCAAGGCTACCATGCATATCTTCAGCAACCTTTTAACATAGACAACGCTGGGGTCCCCATTTAAAAAAAAACAAAACATTTTTTTTAATGTTTGAATTACAGTTTACATTCGGTATTAGTTTGTATTAGCTTCAGGTGCACAGCATAAAGGTTAGACAATCATATACTTTACTACACATTCCCCCTGATATTTCCCGTACCCGCCTGGCACCATACAGAGTTATTACAATATTATTGGCCGTATTCCCTGTGCTGCACTGGATATCACTGTGACCGCTTTGAACTACCAAGTTGTACTTCTTAATCCCTTCACCTTTTGCACCCAGTCCCCCAACCTCCCTCCCCGCTGGGCACCCGCAGTCTGGTCTCTGTGTCTGTGAGTCTGTTTCTGTTTTGTTTATTTGTGTTGTTCTTTAGATTCCACATGTGAGTGAAATCCTGTGGCATCTGCCTTTCTCTGACTGACTTCGAGTAGGTGGTGCCCCCCGTTTGAGCAGGTCTGTGAGGCAAGGCCCTGGTGTCTTCTTCGCTGCCCAGTGCCTAGGACAGGGCCTTGCCCACAGGAGGCACTCAGACAAGATTGGGTGCCTGAATTTGCGTTATGGATACAAGGTTATTTCACAAGCTCATCTTATTCTCATTCATCTTTGCTTTGCACATCCAACTGGTCAGAGCCCACCTCCCCGACCGTCTGCGTGGCTTGCCCTTCATCTCCCCAAACCCTCTGCATGAATTGCCCTTCATCTCCCCAGACCCTCTGCGTGGCTTGCCCTTCAGTGGGGCCTACAGCATTGAGACTTCTGTGCTTCCCAACAGTGAGGACCCGTCCTGCCTGCCTTGCATGTCCTCCAAGACCTCAGGGTTCCTTTCATGAGAGAACAAAGGACTGCAGTCTGGGGTCACGTGGAAGACCACTGCCCCTGACCACTGAACGTGGGCAGAGGGCCGTTTCTGAAGCAGCCCGGCCATTTCAGTGACAGGGAGAGCTTGGCGAAGCCATCAGTAGGTGTGCGATTGAGTGCACACCACTCAACAGTGTACAGTGTGCTTTCATACCATCGTCTCTGCTTTATGATACAGACACACACCACTAAGTGACTTCCCTCAGTTCCCCAGGCTGGTAGGGAGGTCCCGGAGCTGGGGAGTCCCTACACTGCCTTCTCACTCACATTCCCCGGGGCCTACGGTGGCACTTGGCACCTGGTACACCTTTGACAAATATTTGCTGAATTTCCACAACTGTTGAACTCCCCGTTTGATTTCAATCTTTATTGCTCACAGTAGCTACAGTGACTGTGCTGCCACCTGTTAATATAGGAAATGTCTAGGGAGTCATCATTTCGTCGCTGGAAGCTGCCTAATGGGAGTGGCAGTAACACCCAATTCCGGTGGACTGTGCACAGGTGTAGTCAAAGTCTTTACGACCTTGATGGAGAGGCCAGCATTGGCCTTCACTTCTTCCTGGAGGTAGAATGAGATTTAAGGGGGGAGCTCTGAAATTGTACTGAGTATTTGATCTATCCTAAGGGGTTTTAATGAAGAATCGTTTTAGAAAGAAGTACTCAAGTAACTCAAAGATAGATTTGAACCTCAGTGAGTCTGCCTTTTGCCCACCTCTACTCTAGGAGAAAGTGGTGAAGTATTATAGAAATTCAAATGTGCTCAAATATTTGAGCATGTTAAAATGTTTCTACCCTTAGAAGCTTTTGATTTTTTTTAACACATATATTTTTTTGGATAGTGGATATTCTCATATTAGAAATGAAAGTGGCCTAAACAGTTTAGCTCAGTGGATAGAGCGTTGGCCTGAGGACCAAAGGGTCCTGGGTTCGATTCCAATCAAGGGCATGCACCTCTGTTGCAGGATCCTCCCCGGCCCAGGCCCTAGTCAGGGCATGTGCAGAAGGCAACCAATGCATGTGTTTCTCTCACATCGATGTTCCTCTGTCTTTCCCTCTCTTCCACTCTCTCTAAAAAAAATCCTCAAGTGAGGATTTAATAAATATATAAAAATAAGGATGAAAATGGTTTAAAAAAATTGAAGTCTTTAAGTTGGTTTTGATGATTTAGATACTATCGTATTCAGTCTTGGTGTTCCACTCAGTAACCCGCCACAGCCTCTTCCTGACAGACAAGGCCTCTAAATCTGTAGGACCCCACATCCTGCCTGTAGACTTTGGTGTGCCTCTCCCATGACAAGCTTGGCGAGGTTGGATCAGGGTGAAGAAAAGAAAATGAAAAAAATAGGGTTGTAAATAAGTGAAGACTGAATTCCAGGAAGTGATATATGCAAATTCCAAAATTATATTTAAATTATATTTAAAATTAAGTTGGGACTAACGTGTTTTGTGCTTAATTTTGTTTCTGTCCAGTTGTACCACTTTTACTGCTGATGTGGCAGTGTGGAGAAGGCGCCAAAGGCTTCGCCCCCATTCCTGGCACTGTGGAGATGCTGCACGCTTGGAATAACGAAGGGGCACCACCTGAAGACAAGGTCAGATCATGGGATAAGCACGGAACTCGTCTCCTTTTCTGATTTTAAGGGCCCTTGGGAAGTGTTTCTAACATGTTAGGTCATGAGACAGTAACGTGGTCCTTACAGATTTCATTCGCATGCCTTTAAATGAGACATATTTTGTGTTCGTTGCCAGGGCAGAGTTGAGGTGGCTTTGCTGTACTGTGGCAGGTCCTGGGTTACAAAGAATGTAGAAAAGGGGTCAGGTCGTGACACAGGGAATGTAGAACAAAGGTTAGAGAGAACAAGAGTGTGTAGAGATTTAGGATGAAAATATTTCTTATTGCCAATGCTAAATGGGCAGTTTTTCACAACCAGATGTTCCTGCATTTTCATTTCCTCAGTACACAGGGTTGGCAGAGGTAAGCCCACCACCCATTACAGTTGTAAAAGATTATGAAACCCCCTCTTCTACCTACTTAATAGCATCTCCTGTTTCTCTTCACTGAGTCTTCACCCCGAGTCTCTCATCATAATCTGAAGCGAGCTTCATGTCTAATAAGATATGACTTAGCATCAAGTATCTGAGCACGCAGAACAACAATGGCTGAAGTATACACGTGGGCGGTCCAGGACCAACAGGGTGATCCCATATGGCGGCCGGCTCCTTTTTCCTTATTGTCCCTCCACAGATGAGTTCCATCCCCTGCTGTCTTCATGCTCCAGACACTCACTTCTGTCCCCACATTCCCAAAAGCAGACAGGAAAAAGGTGAAGACCCACCCCTGAAAAACATTTCCGAAAGATACATCCTCCATATCTGCCAGAAATCCCATTCACCAGCCTTAGTCAGGTGGCACTTCTACCAGCAATGGAGGCTTAAAAATAGAATCTGTATTTGCGATGACCATGTATCCAGCTAGACAAAAAATAATGGTTCTATCATAATAAAGAGGCCTTAAACTCTAGACCAGTGATGGCGAACCTTTTGAGCTCGGCGTGTCAGCATTTTGAAAAGCCCTAACTTAACTCTGGTGCCGTGTCACATATAGAAATTTTTTGATATTTGCAACCATAGTAAACAAAGACTTATATTTTTGATATTTATTTTATATATTTAAATGCCATTTAACAAAGGCATTTTTTGGTAAAAAAAATGATTTCGCGTGTCACCTCTGACATGCGTATCATAGGTTCACCATCACTGCTCTAGAGGAAAGTTGGAATGCAATTGGTGCCAACAGAGTAAATAAGCCATGACTATATATATATAATGCAAAGTGTCCCCTCGGGAGTTCAACCACTCACTATGACATGCACTGACCACCAGGGGGTGGCATGGAACAAAGGAAGACCCCAGCCAGCAGCCGGCAGCTGGGGAAGGGAGGCCCCAGCCGGTCGCTGGAAGGCCCCGATCGGCCCTGATCGTCGGCCAGGCCTAGGGACCCTACCCATGCATGAATTACACTCACCGGTCCTCGAGTATTTAAATAACTTTTGTTTTCTCCTTGGATTATAATCATCTAAAAAAAAACAGGAAGGTAGAAGGGGGGGAGGGGTCTTTAGAAGCCTTAAAGAAAAGTTATTCAACCCAAAATTGTTTTCCGAATTTGTTTCTATGGAAAGAGCTTACTGTGTGCCCACTTAGCTCAGATCCTACCACCCGGACGGACGCTTCACCCCTCCGACTCAGTTCTCAACTGCATTTGCCCTCACAGGTGGTGCCATCGCTGCTGACAGCGGATCACAGAGAGAGCATGGCCGTGGGCAGCGGAATGGGAGGCATGGCAGCCAAGGAGACCACCGTGAAAGGAGGCAGCTCCGCTTCCTTCACCAGAGTGCAGCATGACATGTCCGAGGTGGACGGACGGTGGGAGGAACACAGGAGCCACCTCTCCGGGGGCACCACCCAGGTCACAGGGATAGCAGGAGCCCTCCGAGGCGGCGAAACCGTCAGGACCACCAGGGCCACAGGGATCTACAGAGACATGGCTGGAGCTCGTGCGGCTGCTGGTGCAATGAGTGAGGAATTCCTAGGAAGCTATTTCACTGAGGTAAGGGTTGGGTTGTAGGTTTGGGAGAAAAACTGTGTATATGTGAATGTGATATGATTAGGCTAGTTATTGCCTTGGATCTGGATGGGACTTTGTTATTTCTTTTTTGAAAGAGATTGCAGACAGGTAACGAGGGAAGAGAGATGCAACCCATTGAACCAGTCCGTCAGCTGATTTAAGTAGTGATCACCTATGACCCCACGGTTTTTTTTCTTAATATTTTTTTTTTACTTTTTAATATATATTTTTTATTGATTTCAGAGAGGGAAGGAGAGGGATAGAGAGATAGAAACATCAATGATGAAAGAATCATTGATCAGCTGCCTCCTGCACACCCCCTACTGGGGATCGAGCCCGAAACCCTGGCAGGTGCCCTGACTGGGAACTGGACCATGACCACCTGGTTCGTGGGTCAACTCAATCACTGAGCCATGGCGACTGGGCTCACAATACTGATATTTTTTAAGAATAGGGGCCAATGTGTTGTCGGATGTCCTTCAGTGTGGGTCTCTAATGTTTCCTTGCAATTCGCTCCAGTTACGGATTTGGGGCAGGAATATAGTCTTGTCCTTAAATGAGGTGGTGTCACTGATTCTGTGCCTGTTTTCATTTCCTTTTTAGAAAGCCGCCTGTTACAATGAGGAAGAGGACAGTCTCGTAGGCAAAGACTGCCTCCTGCTGTATTCTCAGGAGGACACCGAGTCGCTCCACGGCTCCATTGGCTGTTGCAGTTTTATCGAAGGAGAGCTGGATGACCACTTCCTGGATGACTTAGGACTGAAATTCAGGACGCTGGCTGAAGTGTGCTTGGGCCGAAAAATAGATATGGGCCTGGAAGTTGAGCAGAGGCCGGCACCCGTGAGAGAAACCGCTTCCCACGCCCTCTCCGAGCAAACGAGGGTCCATTCAGAGAGTTCCTTCTCCTCGGCTGGGAGCGTGCAAGTTCCCACACGTGTGCGCGAAGCCAGTGCCGAGGAAATAACTCGGGAAACAGTCACCGAGAGGGTTGTGTCCTCTAAGCAGGGCCAGCAGGTAGCCATGCAGCTCCCTGACCCACTGGCAGCCGGAAATGTCATCGTGACCGAAACGTCCTTTGCCACGGGCCCCACTGGGCCGCCCCCCATGGTGGTCCTGGGTCCCCGGCAGCCTCAGGGCCTCATAGTGACGGAGCGGGTGTACGCGCCAGCCTCTGCCGCGGTGGATCAGCGCTGTGCTCATCAGCACTACGCTCATCAGCACTATGCTAATGAAGGCAACATCACGGTCACGGAGAGGCTCATACAGCCCAGTGGGGGCCTGTCGGGGGCCCTGGAAGGCACCGCGCACCTTCCAGACGGACAGTACATGATGGTAAGGGAGCGAGAGAGCTTCCTGGCTCCCAGCTCGGGCGTGCAGTCCACTCAGGCCCAGGCCAGCACAGCAGGCGGGCGGAGCGTGACCGTGACTGAGAGGGTGCTGACACCCGCTTCCACCCTGCAGTCCAGAGCCCCGGTGGCCTCTGAAACGGCCGTGACGGCCAGAAGGACTGTGGTTACGGGAGCTGGAATCCCTGGCCCTCCGCCCAGTTTCAGCTCCGAGGAGTCTGGTCATTCTGGTTGCACTGTAACCACTGCGTCCACCAGGGTTTCCAAGCACAGCACCGTGCAGCACTCCTACGCCTGAGCAGCCAGCACCTGCAGCCCTCACCCCTAAGCCTGAGCAGCCAGCACCTGCAGCCCTCACCCCTACGCCTGAGCAGCCAGCACCTGCAGCCCTCACCCTCCTACACTTGAGCAGCCCTCACCCCTACGCCTGGGCAGCCAGCACAGCACATCCCTCACCCCTATGCCTGAGCAGTCAGCGCAACACAGCTTGAGATGCCTGCAGTCTCCCAGAGGTCAACAGCAGTCACTGTCTCCCGTTTCCAGGGGACCTGCCTTTCATGAGCCTCACAGACGAGAAGCACGTACACAAAGTTCAAGTGTCTCCATCACTGACACACAGCGGTCCTGGCTGGCTCAGCGTCCAGGAGGCCCTCAGAAATGCTCTGGGATTTAGTGAGCTGTGGCCACACAACAGTCACAAAGCAAGTTAATGAGAGGGAATCTAGCTTCTGGGAATTGACCAAATTAACAGAGCACCCAGGTCAGCAGCACACAGCAGAGCCAGGAAGCCACGGCCCCTGCACAGCCTCTTCTACAGCCCGTCCTTCCTGCGCCTGCCACACTGTCCACACTCACTCTCCCACAGGTGCACACAGAGGTGCACACACTCTTCACAGGTGACCAGTGAAGGCTAGAGGTCTTCCTGTCTGTGTTGGGGACTGAATTTTGGAGCACTGACATGCTAAGAACACATTACATGTTTCTGTGCATATAACTGTGTATGATTGTATGTGTGTGTTGTATGGCCTTAAAAATAGCATTATACCTCCCCTTTGTCTCAGTAATCAGGAAGATATTGAATACTTCCAATTCAGTGGAATTATCCAGGGGAAAAATCCTAACTATAAAATCACTTTACTTTTGATAGTAATAATATACTATTTCTAAAACCTCAGGTTCTATTATCTTCTAACTTTGTACAGCTAAATTCACCACAATGCTATCTATGTACGGTATAGAAAGAACCACGCCTGTTTGGGGGCTGGTATTTATCCTCAGTGCCTAATATGGGTGCCAAATCAATATTTGTGGCATAAGTGGGTTTTACAAGCCACTCTCTTTAAAATTTCAAAACACTGAAAGACCTTATAATTTATAGAATTATGAGTTTGAAGTTAGTATTTTATTCTGTCTCAAAGTTATTGACTAGGCAATCATGACTTACTACATATTAAATATGTAACTGACATGAATTTGGGTAACACCCTTGCCCTTTTTTGGAAAGCGATTTGGGTGTTTTAACCAAATAGATAGATTATATTTTTATTGCTCCTTGAAAAAAATCTATTTCAGGTTTCAAAGTATATGTTCACATCAGTAACAATTTATATAAATATTCTCCACAACAAACAATCATTTTCAGAAATTTTAAATACTATGTAATTTTGTGATTGTTCAAGATATTTTGCTTAGGGGAATGAATCTTTAAACATATTATTTTTGTAGCACATTTATAGAAATGTTGACTTGAATTGTGTTATGCACAACACTGATACTTTTTGCTCCTACTGACTATGAGTAAAAGGCAAATATGTTTAGACACCATAAGTGCATGACCAAGGTGAAGGTCATTCTTCCATTCACCTAAATTTTTTACTCTCTACTTAGGATTGTTGCTTTTTATTATTATAGAGCTAGTAGTTATATTTTGTCAAGTATGCGGCAGGAATAGCACTACTGTGTGGAACATAAACATGACCTAACTACTTCGAACAAACAAAACTTGGTCTTAAAA
>NW_006292908.1:514208-514654 GCF_000327345.1 Myotis davidii
CCCTCGCCGCCCCCCACCCCCCGGGGGCCAGGCGTGGGAACCCTGGCCTGTCGCATGTGTATAGCATAATCACATTTTCTAAATGGCTTTCTCTGTTCCCAAAAGGGTGATTTGTATTAGTTTTTACATTTGTTCCTTGGGAGACTCTATTTGTATACATATCATCAAAATATTTAAATAAAGAATGACCTTTAGAGCAGCTCTTTGCCCTTATCTTTTTATTGCTCCGGCATATCTGACAAGGGATGTCGCTGGAGGTTAGAGGAGGAGGGGGTACCCTGAAGGCAGGTGCCTGTTGGGCATTTTAAACTTCCATGCGGCTCAGCAGCCCCTTGGAAGAGCACATTTCCCTTCCGAAGTGGCACAGAACACAAGAAGGCCCGGTTAAATTTGAATTTCAGATCAATGAATTGGGGGGGGGGGGGGTTTTTTGTTTCTTTTTTTTT
>NW_006292908.1:514673-527414 GCF_000327345.1 Myotis davidii
AGAGATTTGAAAAGACTCTTTAAAAATATATATATAGATTTGAGAGAGAGAGAAAAGGAGAGAGAGAGAGAGAGAGAGAGAGAGAGATTGTGAGAAAGACAAACACATTGATTTGTTGTCCCACTTATACATTCATTGGTTGATTCTCTTTTTAATACATGTTTATATTGGTTTCGCAGAGGAAGGGAGAGGGAGAGTGATATAGAAACATCAGTGATGAGAGAGAACCGTGGATCTGCTGCCTCCTGCACACCCCCTACTGGGGATCGAGCCTGCAACCCGGGACCCTTCCATCCTCCAGATGACACTCTAGCCACTGAGCCAAACCAGCCAGGGCCATTGGCTGATTCTTGCATGTGCCCCAACCAAAGATCAAACCCGAAACCTTGGCATCTCAGGACAACACTCTAACCAACTAAACTACCCAGTCAGGGCCAATGGTTTTTGAGTGTAAGCATGTCTCTTAGTGAAGAATCATCTGTTATCTGAAATTCAGATGGGACTGGGCACTCCATTTCTATTTGCCAAGTCTGCCAACTCTTCCTACAGAACTGCCATTGGCTTTCGGTCTAGAAGGTAACAGGGAGCCTGCTGGGTTGGCTGAAGGAAGCTTGCACCCCTGACCCAGAGAGATGAAATCATGACGTTCGGCCAATGTTGAGAGGCTGTTTGCGTGGCTTAGGGTAGTTTCCCAGGGAAAGATCAAAGGTTCTGCCTGTGCTATAATGTCACATAAGTAAGTATTCTACCACCCCAGCTGAGACACCCTAAAGCATGAAGACCGGGTCCTATTGCCGTGACCCCAGGGCTCCCACCCCAAGTGGCAGACGGGAGCAACTTTGGGTTGATTTGGCAAACCTACAGACACATTCCAATCATCACCACATCCCAATGTGTACAAGAAAATGCTGCTTATCAAGTGTCACTCAGCAGTGAGGGTTCAGGTAACAACTACCAGATCTTTAAATCTCACTGCTTTAAACATACCAAATTCCTTGGTTTCACTATTGTAGTCGCTCCAATCCTGTCTCGTTACTGATTTTTTTGGCCTACCTTTTTATTAAAGAGGGATGTTAAAATCTCCCACTGCTGTGCTTGCCCACTCCCCTTTTCATTCCCTCTGCTCCCTATACTTTCAAACTTGTTTATTAGCTACCAACACATTTAGGGCCCCAAATAAAATGGACCCTGTTATCATTATGCAATGTCTAAATCTGGTTATATTCTTTGTATTGAAATCTACTTTGCTTAAACATTAACATCGCCACACCAGCTTTCTCATACTTAGTGTCTGCAAAGCGTATCTTTGATCCTTTTACCCTCGGCCTGTCTGTGCCTTTACCATGTGTTTCTTGCCCATTTTAACAATGTCTGACATTTAATGGGAGGTTTTGGTCTGCGTAAAGCAGTGACTCGTGTGGGTGAGTTGAAGCCTGCTCTCTTGGTGTTCGTTTCCTCTTGGTCCCGTCGGTTCCCCATTTCTCTGCTTCTTTCCTGCCTTCCTTTGGGTGTGGTGTGTGCTAGGGTTCCCCAGTGGCTCCCCTACTGACCTTTAACCTATACCTCTTTGTGTTTATTCTTTAGACCGGTTGCTCTGGTTATGGAAACACAATCAAAAACAGAATCTCCTGCCCACTTAGAAAAACTATACAAAGGTAGATGAGAAAGAAAACAATGATACCTGCATCACAGGCAACCCATAAAGAAATCGCACAAAAACCTCACCCTTCCCTATAGCCAGGCCGATACCACCCAGTACCCCATGCCCATGAGGTCAGGAAGAACTTGTCCTAAGCAAGACATGCCAACGCCCTAGCGCGCCTTACATCCGCCTGGTGACAGGTGGCCGCTGTGTTTGCTGACTGCCCCCCTCATCTGTCGCCAGACTGCGAGCCCGGGGCCCCGCTCCTATGCAACATTCAAATGAATCCTATATTCACGCAATACTACAGGGGGGATGGAGTACAGAAGCACAGTATCTAACCCTGTGCATGCCCCAAATCCAGAGCCTCCGGAGCACTGGGGTAAATGAGTGTCATGTGCTCTCTGGCCACTAGATGGCATTATGCATGCAGCAAAAGACAGCAAGTCCACCAGTATCTAAGCTAGGAGAGAGAGTTAAGCAATTTAAAGTAGTTCATATGCAAGAGAAACTCGCAAAGGCCAATACTTTTGCTCACTGCTTCTCCCAGATAAGTGTGCTGCGCTGCAGGACTGCCTGGGAAATGCGCCCAGTTACGGAATTCTAATAAACCTGTAGGCTCCTCTGGGGGTCACACACAAGCATCCTTCTGCAGTCCGTCCTGAGCCTTTCCTAGACACGGTGCTGCGCTTTGGAGGAAATGATCCCGCCGATGGGCTTACAAAGAGCACACTCGGCCTGCCGTGGGCGGATTTTAAGAAGAGATGTTGGCTTTTTCTGCCAACATGGGGCCTAGGTTGACGTGGGGGTGGTCGTGATAAACACTTGAATCTAAAACCAACACAGCCTGTAACACACAGGCCATCCAAGACAGAAAATGCCAAGGCTGACTGGGAGATGGGTTCCCACGGAGGTGGGGGCTGGGGAGACCTGAGCAGTGTTAGAGGGGAGGGCGTTCCATGAACATGAATAAGTCAACATAGATCAGCTGACAGAGACCTCACACAGGTGGGGGCACCACTATTTGGGAAACGACGCACTGGACGCAGCATAGGGTGTAGGTGAAGAGGTGGGTCCGGGCCACAGGCTAAGACTGTGGGAGCAGAATCTAGTCCAGTGATGGCGAACCTATGACACGCGTGTCAGAGGTGACACGCGAACTCATTTTTTTTTGGTTGATGTTTCTTTGTTAAATGGCATTTAAATATATAAAATAAGTACCAAAAATATAAATCTTTGTTTTACTATGGTTGCAAATATCAAAAAATTTCTGTATGTGACACAGCAACAGAGTTAAGTTAGGGTTTTTCAAAATGCTGACACGCCGAGCTCAAAAGGTTCGCCATCACTGGGCTAGTCAGTGGAGCCCACTGACCCAGCAGGACCCCTGAGGACCAGGTTTTCAGAAGGAGCCTCCCCTCCCCCACCCCCCACCCGGCTGCAGTGGGGGGTGGGCAGCAGGTGGGAAATTCTGACGGAGGAGAGAGGGGAAACATTGAAGATAACTCCAACCCCTGTGCCTGTTAACTAAACCTCGCCTTCTTTCCTCTGGCTTTCAATTGATTTTGTAGCGCACCCGTGCCTCCTTCCTGGCCATAAAGTAAATGTTAAATATTATGTCAACAAGGACACGGGACCACCAGGGCAGCAGCGACAGCGCGCACACGCTTCCCTAAGCTACGCTGGAAGACAGCGTTGGACAAAAGACCCCTTTCCCTATTTGTGAAGTTATTTGTCTAAAAAGTGTTACTACATTAAACAACCAAAATAACATTGAGTTATTTACTCTGAATCCCTTACGTTTAAAAATAATAAAGGTACTTGAAATTAGACTCTTTCAGAAAACGATTGGCTTATGTTTGTTGCCATGACAGTCTGACTTCACTCTGGTCTCCCTGACGAAACTGTGAGCTTTCTGACCCAAGAGCATTAGCTGCATTTGTCCTGGATGCTCAGTACATTAACAACGCACTGTAGGTGGCCAGCGCGCGGCCATTTTCTGCTGTCGAATTGCCCTTAAATCAAGCAGTGCTATTGAAATTAATTGAATGGCATATCTTGTGTCACTGGACATTTCCCCTCACATTCTACTGGGAAACTTCACAGAGCAAATTTAAACAAATGTTTAGTGAACACCCCTATTCCTATCGCCTACATTCCACCCCTATCATCTTACATCAGTCTTGAAGAAAGAAAAATCAAGGTGCCTTCCCCTTTGGAATAATAATACTCAGAACCAACAGGGAGACATGACATAGGATCATGGTGATGACGACAGCATGCGATGCATCCTGGATACTTTCTATGGGCAGGCCCTCCGCTAACTAAACATTTCTCATCCTGTTGTCTGTCTTTATCCTCACAACAATCCTGGTAATACACCCGATTATTTTCTCCCTCTCCCATGGTGTGGATGAGTAAACTGAGGGCTACAGCGGGTATGCGATGGGTACAGCTGGGCGACTGGCTCGCGCTTTCTACATCACCAGACATTCCGCCCTCACTGGAGAAACGAGGACAGGAAGAGAAGAGCCAAGAGCGAGGGCACCTCAGAACGGCAAGAAGCCATCGACTGCCTCTCCCGTCTTTGGGTTGTTGGGACAGACAGGGGCTCTTTTAAAACCATTCAAGAGCCAAAGACATAGAAGAGGATGATCCCGCCCCACCCCCCGCCTCACACGCCCTCAGCTATTTTCCATCACTACTAACAAAGCCCAGGACAGACATTTCCACTCACCTATGATCTATGATGGGCTAATCCTCTTTAGCTGTCACCTAGCAACGGGCAACAAACAGAGGCTGGCAAAGCCCGGCTGATTAGCATTCTTCTTTAGTCAAAAGATCAGTTATTACAAGGCACAGCCAACACCGCGAGGCTTATAGGGTCTTACAGGTCAGCAAAGCTGTTGTTGGTTTGTGTGTTTTTTCCTTCAGTGCAGAACAAGTTTTCTTTGCGCAGTGGGTTTATAACACTCAGATGGTCTCTGAAAGAGACCGGACTGTGGACAGTAGGGTAGGTCCCCAGCTGGCCTAGTGTCTGAACCCCGGGGAGTGGGGAGCTCAGGCCCATGACTCAGCCTCCACAGCCCCCCAGCTTTCCACGTACCCACCGTGAGAATAGCTGTCAACTGTGACATGTTGTGAGGTCTCAGCTGAGGCTCACGCTCACAGTGGGAGAGAGCGATGATCTGCCACAAGGAAAACACACTCACCCACAAAGAGAACTGAAAAACCCTGGGAGGCCAGCTACCCACTCCCAGTCAGAGGTCCTTCCCCAGTGAACGTCGGGAAGGGGGCCACTGTGGTTCTTCCACCCGCTCCTGTTCACAGCTTCATATCAGGAAGTCCTCCCTTAAGTCTCACTGGAATCCTTCGTGCTGCTGTTTCAAGTTAATCCCTCCTGTACTCTTCCTAATGGAGCCGTCTATCTTAAGACTTTTCTGAGTCTTTTCTTTGCTTGACATGCATGGTGGATTCAGTGGGCCTTTCTCTTCTCCAAGTCCAACCTTTAGGTCCCTCGTTACAAAGACTTCTACTGGGCCTGCCACCAGGCGACAGCCTAGACAGAGAATGTGATTCCTACACGGCCCCTGCCTGCACGGAGCTTATGGTTCCAGAGGATTAATATTTAAAGAAAAAATGGCAGGAGAGTGTGTTGTGTGGCGCTCAGGCGCTCTGTTTTTGAAACTTTACATTTTTGATGATTGTCCATTCAAAACCACCTTAGTTTTTTTCATTTCAAAGTTTCAGCTACATTTTTATCACTGAAATTCAACTATTTCTCAATTTTCATTGGAAGAAGGCGTGGGAGGGAGGTTGATAACAGAATGGACATGACATCTAGTAGCAAAACGAGATAGACAGGAACACCGAAGTGTGTCTCGTAGTGTTCTACCTACATGAAGTGGAAATAAATAATGCCTTTCCTGGATTCAAGGTACCGTAAGTTGTAAGATGCATCATTGGTTTCATAAGAGAAGAAAAATGCCAGAAGTGGGAATGAGTACAGCAAATATCTTCATGCTCTGGATGCTAGAAATCCAAGGCAAAGTCATAACCTCTAGTCATCATCTAGACTTCACTAGCTCCTTCCCCACAGCTGACAGCTGATGATGAGAGGTGAGCAACTAACCACGGCTTTCATTGCACCATGTTCCTGTGATGTTTCCCCTTGTCCGGCAGAAACAGTGTCATCGTCCTCATTCAACACTGGGGAACGCGAGGCTCAAAGGGAAGATCCCTGACCATAGACTCGGGGTGTAAACTCAGGTCGACTCACAAAGTCCCCGATGGCTCTGCAGGTCCCTGCAGGTCCCCCGAACGCAGGCCTCCCAGCCGCCCTCACGACCCCTCCCAGCACCTGACTGGCAGGATTTCTCTGATATTAGGCGTTCCCTGTGCCCCACCCCAGGAAGGTCCCCGGCCAGCAGCTCCGGAACCTCTCGTCCAACTCAGGAACCTCTGTCTCAGACCCCACCTTGCCAGGGTATGTCTTCCTTCCCACTCCATCTGCCCTTCAACCTTCTGGAGACTTCTGGAAACCTCTCCTCCCTGCGTGTGGACTCCCCAGAAACATGCAGGAGCCCCCTAAATGGTTTGGAAGGAGCACCTGGGTCGCCCCACAGCCGTGGCGTGGATGTCAGGAGGTGAGGCTAGCAGCAGTGGCCACCTCACCCACAGAGGCGGATGTCAGGGCCTCGGCCTTCAGCAGCAGGTACTAGCACATGGACCCTAAGGGTGAGAACGGGCCACCCCTCCAGGGAGAGCAGTGCAGGGTGTTGGGGGCAGCCATGGGGGTGCCTGGCAGAGACCACCAGGGCCATGGCACCTCTCCTGGGAGCCCAGGGACATTGCCCCCAGAAAAAATCAAGAGGGAGCGAGTGCGAAGCCGTGTCAGCTAACCCAGAAATTACCAATTTAAACCATGAGACAGAATTTCCTTCCTTTGGCAAGTGTCCATCTACCCCACCCTCCTGCCATTGGCAGAAACGGGAGCTCCAAACACGGAGAGAGAAAATACACAAAGGCCAACTGTCTGTGCATCTGAGCAGCAGCATGTCTCAGTGAGATTGCGCTCCCCAAAGCAGCCGCATGCGATCGTGGGATCAGCTTTAGTGTCACAGCCCTGACACGGGTATGGGAGCAGCTCGGAACCAGCCCGGGATGCACGGGCTGCCATCTCTTTGGTACCAAAGAGGAACCAGAAGCTCCTCCACTCACCCGAGGCTGGTACGGGAGGATCTGAACTCAGGTCTGCCTGACCCACAGCATGTTCTTTCCTCTGCTTCATGCTGCCCTCACCCACCTCTGAGAGACCCCCAACTGCCTTCCTCTGGGGACGGGCGGTTGAGGGAGGGGTTCGGGGGAAGGAGGCCTGTAAACACGGGGAGCAACTTGACAATATGCTGTGACTGCAGAGATGTCCTCGCCAAACAGCACAGAACACACCTGCTAATGAAGGGGAACACCCAGAGGAGACACACCCAACACCCAACACCCAACACGGTTGGCAGCCAGTGACGCCCCAGCAAGGCAGCAGCGCTGAACGCGCTTCTATGTCTTGTTGTCATCGTTGTTGTTGTTAAGAGGAGCCTTTTCCAAGAGCCTCTGACCCCGAACGATGCCCTGCTGACCCAGCAGCTCAGCCCCAGAGCTAAGAGGAAGCCGTTTCCCTGAGCCCTGCTGGAGGGAGAAGGCTCCTGCTTCGCAGACCTCATTCCCTCCTGCTCACGGCTCTCCCGCTGGGCCCCCTGCAGCCCCTGCAAGGCTTGAAATTGCAGCCCTCCTGCATGCCAGTGCCAGCTGATCCTTCTTAAAGGGACTCGCCTATTGTTGAAATCCCGGATAATCCCCCCACCGGGTTGGCACCATGTTTTTAATACTGCTTCCCCAGAAAGTCCAAACTCTTAATCAAAAGAACAAGCAAGTTGAGGGTTTAACCGTTTGGCTGCTGACGTATTTTTTCGGACATATGCCAAAACTGCGGCACTAATTGCGCGTGTATGGGAAAAAATGCAAAACACTTTTTATACAATAAACTCACTTGTATTGCTTTGCAACAACAAAAGTTAAAAAATACCAATTGTTTACATAAATTTGTTTTAATTAATTTTGTGAATAAAATTGGCATTGTTTTCACCGTTATTTAACAGAAAAAAAAAGATTTGAAATATGTAGTATTACTAGAACAATTAAAAATCGTATGCTCTTGGCCGAAACCGGTTTGGCTCGGTGGATAGAGCGTCGGCCTGCGGACTGAGGGGTCCCGGGTTCGATTCCGGTCAGGGGCATGGACCTGGGTTGCGGGCACCTCCCCGGTGGGAGATGTGCAGGAGGCAGCTGATTGATGTTTCTCTCTCATCGATGTTTCTAGCTCTCTATCTCTCTCCCTTCCTCTCTGTAAAAAATAAAAAAATAAAAATAAATAAAAAAAAATCGTATGCTCCGAAAACGCAACGTGCTTCCTGGCATACACAAATTCTAGTGTTTGGGAGCAGCATTATTACGCTCTCCGCAGTCCTGGCATAAAAAGAAAACTGGTGCGCTATCGCGCTCTTCGCATTTTGGAGTAACATAAGAAGAGCGCGATAGTGCTCCTTAGCAGTCAAACGGTTAAATGTCAAAGCTCAGCCAAGACTCCAGCCCAACATGGTCCCTGGGCCCCAAGGACGCCCCCCTCCTCTTACTCCCCACTAGCTCCCAACTCCCAGAACCATTTCTCTCCACAGCCATGAGCCTGTGCACACCCACCCCAGACGCAGCAAGAAGTCCCTTCGGCTGGAGGAGTGAGGACAAAGCTCCAGCCTCTCCCGTGAGCCCAGTCCCAGCACAGGCTGCCCCAGAGGGTTGAATCCTCACCTCTGATTTGGTTCTGAAAGCTGCTCAGGGCAAAGCATCCAGCGCAGGGACTGCAGGACACAGCCAGGAGGCAGCTCCAAGAAAGGGGGAGCCCAGTGGCGTGGCTCAGTGGTTAAGCACTGACCTATGAACCAGGAGGTCACGGTTTGATTCCTGGTCAAGGGCACATGTCCAGGCTCCATCCCCAGCAGGGGGCATGCAGGCAGCAGCTGATCAATGATTCTCTCTAATCATTGATGTTTCTCTCTCCCTCTCCCTCTCCCTCTCCCTCTCCCTGCCTCTCTGAAATCAATAAATAAGAATAAATTCAAATATTTTTTAAAAAGAAAGAGGGAGAGTGTGTTTCCAGAGCAAATGTGCCTGAGGGTCCTAAATATGGAGCAGCGAGCTGGAACGGCAGGCCCTGGGCAGGCCGACTCAGCATGCCTTCGTGGAGGAGTGCCCTGCTCTATCTTCTCCTCACCTTCTGCTAAGCTCTTTATTACAGGCCTCTGGCTCCAAATGTACAACCCTCACACATTCTCCCAGCAAAATGGTTTAGTTGTTTGAGGATCAGTTTGTGCTTTACTATTTCCTCGCAGCTAAGACCTAGTAATGCCCTTCACCATAAGACCCATAAGACGTGCATTCACTCACTGATAAACTGCCTCCTGCCAGCATGCTGCCCAAGATATGGGCACTGGTAGGACCCTCAAGGGCGCCCCCTGCAGGACCACCAGCTGTGGCAGAGACGGCAAAGGGCCTGCCCATCCTTGGCCCAGCCACTGAAAGTGATTGAAATTGATATCTCATCAATTACTATGGATTCATCAGATACTCATCCAGTTACTATTTTTCAATCACACACACATTTGATTTATGAAATACAAAATCACTGACTTTTTATGAACGTTTTTGTCTATATATTTTTTTCTAAACAGGTAAATATTAGAGATTCTGGACCAAGAAATATTGTTACATTTGAAAAAAGAATTTCTATATCATATTAGGAAAGATTGCACCCACTGAGCCACATACCAAACGCCGCCATCTCCCCTCTCGGTCGGCAGCAGACTGCTCCCTGGAGCCCAGAATCTCCACGTATGAACTCAACCTGCCATAGACTGAGTTCCTCTGAACGACTATTTTTTGAACCAAAAGTGAGTTTCTGAATTCACAGACGCTCAAAGCCCAGGGCAGAGTTTATATGCCACTGACGCAGCTATCACCCTGACCCAGTTACTGGGAGCGACAAGCACATGCAGCCAGAAATGTGAGTTTAGCCGTTTACAACCCTGTAGATTACAATAGGCAGCAAGGCCCAGGTCCAGTCCTCCCTCTCCCAGGGTGGAGTATTCAAAGGCCCACTGTTACGTGGCCAGGAGGAGGGGGCTGCCATGCTCCATCATGTTTCCTGGCTTAATAGAAGCAACAGGGGTCCTTTCCCTCCTGACCTAATTCACTAACCGTCTCTATTCCCACACACTGTCTGGCCATTTGACACAGTGGGTCCCACTTAAATAGATGGACGTCGCTTGAACGCCCTGATAATCACATTTCTACCTGTTTCATAATCCAAGAGGCAACTAATAAATATCCCAATTTTGACAGGACTCCCCTATTTTATGACAATGTTTGCATTCAGGGCAAAAATGAAATAGGTCTTAAACTGATATGGTGATTCCTATCCTAAAAGTTGGGTTTTGGAAAGAGACAGCCATGGGTTTTCAATTTTATTTGTAGAGTATCCACAACAAACAGAGCCAAAGATTAAATTGCTTAAACAAAAATTAAGGCAGGCCTGCCAACCTCCCCATCCATCTCCACTGACTAGACCAGTGGTCGGCAAACTGCGGCTCGTGAGCCACATGCGGCTCTTTGGCCCCTTGAGTGTGGCCACGAAGTTTCAATCGCACTGTACGTGCACGCCCGCACGTGGTATTTTGTGGAAGAGCCACACTCAAGGGCCTGCAGCTTGCCGACCACTGTACTAGACCAAATTGATGAGTTAGGAATCCAATCACAGTGCCGTGCTTCCTTTCCATCATTGCACCCGATACTTCCTAACTGGTAGATGCTCTCCTTATTGCTGGTCAGCAGATAAGGACCGTAAGCCCCCAGGTTGTGTAAGAAAACCCAGGTGAAACAGCTAGTGCGCGGCAAAGTCAGACTCGAACTGCAACTTTCTGATTCCAACTCCATGCATTTCCCCCATGCTGCCTTGTCTCTCCGAAGGGACATTATCTCTTTGCTGAAGAGCCCTCACAGGCAGGTGCAGACAGATCTGGTTACGCCCCCAGTATTAGTGAGTGGGAGGTGCCTGAAAGGCTAAAAAAGTGGGGCACCAACAATTCCAACCCTTCACACAAAAGACCCAGCCTAAGTTTTTCATCAATATTCCCTCAACTGGCCCTGCTAACAAAGAGATTTCAGAAGGCCAACATGAGCAGACATGTCTCACTGACTCATATTTGTAACATTCTTTAAAGAATGTGTAGTGAGCCCAGTTTTCGAGCAGTGACCTATGACCCAGGAGGTCACGGTCCAATTCAGATCAGGGCACATGCCAAGGTTGCGGGCTCGATCCCCAGGAGGGGGCGTACAGGAGGCAGCCAATCAATGATTCTCTTTCATCATTGATGTTGATCTCTCCCTCTTCCTTTCCCTTCCTCTCTGAAATCAAGAAAACGGACAGAGAGACCCCTATGGAGATCCAAGGACAGGTGCCAAGTGGGTTCCCTTGAGGTCTCTAGATGAAGTGGAGTCAGTGAGGCACTCCGGGGCGAGGGCCTGACGCAGGATGAAACAGCCTGCCAGTCCCGTGAGCTGGTGTCAGCCCCACAGCACCCACAAGAATGGCGATGAGAAACTGCGCACGCTGAGGGCCGGCTGCAGCTGTGCTGTCAGGACAACTGCTCCAGAACCGGAACCGAAACCCGCAGCAACACCTCATCTTCACAGGGACTCTGGAGCAGTTTCAGAACTGAGCAGTGGGAGGAAGGCCGAGTGGGGTTACACATCTAAAGCCAATCAATGGCTCTCATCATTGATGTTTTTCTCTCTCTCTCTCCCTCTCCCTTTCTAAGATCAATAAAAACATATTTTTAAAATGCTGTTTTGTTTCTGATGCAAACATTTCTCCCGACTGAAGAACTGTCGTGTTGGTCTGAGTGCACGCGGAGAGAACAGAAGCCGAGCCATGTTCCGAGGGAATGCCTTGTCTGTCCAGGCACCAAGGGCGTGCTTTCCTTCCCTGGCAGAACCAGCACTCGTCAGCATGACCCTGTCATGTAAACTCTTTAAATTGAGAATACAACAAGCAAGCTCCTCGGCTGAATTCATACGTGACTAAAACACCGGCGCGAAGCCACCGCCTGGGCAAAGCTTTCGCCTGTTGCCATCTGGGCTGATCACTGTGTATCAGTCTTGCTAAGCTGCTAATACCTGCAAACAGTTCTTTCTATGCAGGTTCAGGAGAACACACAGGTCACAGGTCATTGCTTAGCGTCTCTCCACACAGAGCTTTGGCGAGGAGGCTGGGAGGTTCTCATCTGCCTCACAGACACCTGGTCAAATGGACTGTTTCTGAGCAAGGTCAGCGGGACCTACAGAGAGCCACGTGCCTCGCCTGCACCAGCAGCCCTTGCCTTTTCATGTGCCCAGGCATCTCCGGAGCTCTGCCTTGTAAACTGACACTGTGGAAATTGAACTGTTGTCTCTGCAGGTGTTCCCAGAACCACTGAATACCATGACTCCAATGTGTGATCGACTGACTCAAACAGTTTCTCTTATAGAGAAAAGGGGTAAGGTCCAGGGAGGTTAAGGAAGTTGTCCAGCCAGGACATGGCAGAGCTGCTAAAGAATCCAGACCCCTGGACTCCTTGGCCAGCCTCACTCCTGAGCATGCGTTGCACCTAAGACAATGGTTTTCAGACTTGGCAGCACATCAGAATCCCCGGAGGCCTTGTTACAACACGGGTTATCAGCCCACCACAAGGATTACAGATTTAGTATGTCTGGGTGGGGCCTTCGAATTTCCATTTCTTATAAGCTCTTAGGGGTGTTGAATCTCTTAGTCTGGGATCCACATTGATCTTAGGGTATGTGATCAGGGAGAAGAAATTGTTCCTCTGACGCTGAAGACACAAAGATTCATCTAAAAATTCCGAATAAAATAGTTTGTTCCAGTTTCCAAATCTGTCCTGGGCCACGTGCAGCAGGCAAAACTGTCCGGGAATGCACGTCATGGAAGCAATTAAATG
>NW_006292908.1:527477-542037 GCF_000327345.1 Myotis davidii
CCTGCTGAATCCCCAGTAAAGAGTTTTGGATTTCAGTCTCAACTCAAAGATGAAGAAATAAATCCTCAGGCAAATAAATCCTCACGCGCCAGACAGAGGCCCATGGAAAACACCGGGGGGCAGCTGGAAGGTAAGCCCAGGCCCCTGGGCAGCACAACAAAGGTACTGGCAGGGGGTGAGCAAGGAGCGTGGTCTGGTTTAGTCTGACACCGCAATGGAGAGCACAGGAAGATGGTGTCAGTCTGCTGAGCTGTGATCAGAAACACAAGAGCTGATTCACTGAGAAAAAGCAAGACTTCGCTGCAACAGGTGGCTGGTCATTCAGTTATTGAGTCGTTCAGTCACTGTTTGTGGGGGCATCCTCTGCACGAGGGGCGGGGGACGCAATCAGCTGGCGTTGCCTCTGCTCTCAACGCGCTACTGGCTCCAGGAAAGACAGGGCGAGTGCCAGCAGCGCGGACGCCCGGCAGAGGTGCTGAAGACAGGGCACAAAGCACTGGACTGAGGTGGTCACCTGCCTGGGAAGTCGCCTCTTGCTTTATCATCAGCGAAACGTTAGTTTGCCCAGAGTTCTGTCCTCAGCCTCGCTCATGTCAGCTGGTGACCTCGGAATGCTGGATCCAGCCTGCGTGCTCCGGACCCAGAATCTCCGTCTCCAGCCTGATTTCCCCCAAGCGCCACCTCCCCACTCTCATCTCCGGCTGCCATCCCCCTCTCTCATTTCCAGCTGCCATCTGGACATGGGCGCATGGCTATTAGAGTCACCTGTGCTCATATTTCTAACTGCGTAAGTGAATTATTTTATCTTGTAGCAGCCTCCCAGCCTGAAATACCACACTCAATCTCGGTTCTTCTCTCTCACTCACTTTCCATCCCTAATGTCACCCACCATCTGCCTCCAAAACTGTCTCACGTGGCCTTTTCCCTCTGTTACCCCAGCCTTCCTCGCCACTTCGCTAGGTGGCTGAAACATCCTCCTCTCTGAAGTCTCACCCCTCCATTGGACGTTGTCTTTCACACCCTGAAGGGCCTCTGGGAAGCTTTGTTAGCTGTGTGAGGGAGAAGGGATGAGGAAGGGGTAAGGGCCAGGGCTGGCATGTCCCAGGATCTGTCCAGAGGTCAGCTAATGTTTGAGGAACCATAGCAATAAGTGAAGATGGCGTGGAACCAAGTCTTGGCCATCTCTGAATGTCAGTTAAAGGACATTTGGTTTTATTGGACCGGCCATGGGGGAGAGAAAGCTTCTGAAGAGAGATGTGATGTAATCGGAGGTATGCATTAAGAAGATTAATTTGGCAGTAATTTATGGAAAAGGTTATATGGAAAATGGATTAACGAAAAGGAGACCAGCTAGGACACATTCCCAAAACGCTGCATAATTAGCAGCGAAGGTTTGGATTCAGTTGGTAGCTGTGGAAACAGAAAATAAGAAATGGGGGAAATGTTTTAGAAATAGGATTTATATTACTTGTTTTAAAGTAATAGAATTATCTTAATTGTGCCCTTAAAATTTCATTTAATTCTTGTGTAACCCTCATTATAGCTTGAATATTTTTATATCCATATTCATACCTTATTGACTCCTTGTTTCATTTTCTACTTATTCTTAGAGACTTAAGTTAAACATTTAACTTTCATTTATTTTGTGAACTATTTATTCCTAGCTCTCCCGCTTTCATCTTCCTGTTCAGAAGACAAGATATTATTTCTTCTGGGTTACCCCTATATTTTTCATCTTCCTAGACTAATGTTTCTATTTGACCTTGATCTTAATTTATTTGTCTTCCCTTACCATTATCTATTAGGCGCCCTTTATTGTGCTTTCACTGGCTTTCTCCCCACCTGTTTCCTTCCTCTGTGCCTGAAAATTAATTCATGTCACCCTGGTTGACACCTGCCTCCCAACTTTAACTGTGATTCCACTTCTCTGGTTCCGGTCACTGCTGAAGAGCAGTTGACTTGCCACTTCTTTTGCATATGCACCGCGGTGATGGCAGTCCCTCCGCATCTACCTGCTTGCCACTGTCTGCTGCATCCCTCTCTCACTCCTAAACCAGCAGCACCACACCAGCTCAGGGCTACTGTTGACACGGTGTGGTTGCTGAGGTCAGTGTCGCCAGGTGAAGCCAGCTGGCTCTCACCCTCAGAGGCGTTACCTAAATGAATTCACCAATTCACATGGGCCGACCAATGTCCAAAGTCAACTGTGCAGGCTCAGAACCATTGTTTCATCTAGAAGCTCAGAGATGGACTCTCAGGAACCAAGGGGACAAACACCAAAGTGAAAATAATAATTTCACGGTAGTGATGAATTCTACCAGAATTCCAGCAGTCACCTGGGTCAGAGTGACCCATATGCTCTCTGTCTCCACAGGAAGTCTTTGCAACACTCTCCTACTACAAGGACAGTCCGTCCATAGGACTCTAAGTCTTCAATCCAAACAGCCAAGGCTACAACTTCCTTTTTCATCCTTCCCACTGTTAACCAATCTCAGGGGTGGCTACTATTTTCTCTATGTATCTAGTAGATTCCATTAGATTGCAGCCAATCCATGCGGGCCTGGGGTCTATTCTGTCACTTTGCCCAGGTTCTTAACCTCACTGTGCACAAAATTGAATACATAAGATTACAAAGAAAATCAATTACATTAAAATGACAACTATTAAAACATTTTAAATTGTAATACAGTAATATGTGTGCATCCTTGTTAATTACAAAATCTAGCACTGGATCTAACAACTACAATAATTTCAAAGTAGTGATGAGCATAAAGGATATATTCATCAATAAGATGTATATGAAAATACCTCTGATTTCTATTGGTGGCAAAGTCATAGGTACTGTTAATAACTACATTTGTGATTTAAGGAAATGCCAAATTTCAATCAGAAATGGATATAAATAAGGTTGCAATTTTTTCCATCCAATATCACACGTTTTCTGAATTTTACTCAAAACATCAACAGTTTATGGATTCTAGGTTAATAAATACATGTGTGCATACAGACTCAAGGATCTGCAATAACTACAGAAGGACAAGGATACCGGTAACCTTTACCCTACTGACTAGACAACAACACTAGCTTTCTAAGTAGTCTCTAAGCCTGTAGATTTTCCTCCTCCAGTGTATACCTTTTCATTCTCTCACTCTATCACTCAGCACTCTCACTAATTCCTTTATATAGACTTGTTACTGGAACGGGCTTTGAAGGCCATGAATTCCCATCTCAAACCCACTATGAAGCCCCGCCTCCCAATACACCTCCTGGATGGTCAGTGAGCTCTCACATGGGCACCCTAGTGGCAATGGGTTTACCCACCTCATGAAGCAGAGAACTCCATGAGTCAGAGCAGTAAATTACCAGAAAGGTTTATGTCCTTGTTATAGGAAAACTCACGCTTCTCAGGAGAGCGTTCAAGAGCCTGCACAATCTAACTGCACACTGTGTTTTGGCTCATCTTCGTGAGCTTACATAATCCATGCAGTAGACACTGCTCTCCTCCTGCTATCAGGCCATGCTCGGTACTCTTCCAACTCTGCCCACTCGGGTTTTCACAGCCTGTCAAAACAGATTATCCTGCCCTGAGGGTTTAGTGCCCAGAGCAGCTCTCTCATCCCTCACTGAAGAGGTGCTAAGGACCCAATAAAATCAACAATAGCAACAACAAATATAACCGAACACTTTTAGCTAACTTCAGGGTCAGATGGCTGACATTCCCAGGCCATGCCTAACAAATAGGATATATAAGCTATGTAAGGATGGCCCCCTCTGCCCTTGCAGTTACCAGGTAGGGCTTGGGAAAGCTGGATTCCGTGGGTTCATCACCTCCAAATTGAGCAGCTTTTTCTATTTCCCCTGAGTACTATTGTATATCTCATCCTTCATATCTGTGTGGGGGGACTTAGGGAAAGCAAGGCATCTAGAACTTTCTAGGGCCCAGTTCCCATCAGACCTCAGGCTCTAGAATGCCTCTGACCCCTACTAACATGCTTCAGTGTCTCAATTACTCTCTCATAGTCTGTCCCACATCACCTTCCACCAGGCCATTCCCTGGTCCCTGCTTATTCTTCACAGGCCTGGCCACATAGGCCCACCCAAGTGGCCTGCAACCTCAGACCCATTGCCATCAACTTGCATGAGGGCTACGGGGGGAGAAAACAGAGAGAAACCCAAAGAAAACTGCCAACTGGGTAAAAGAGCCTTCTATTTCCTCTTCTGTTTGCATTTCTTCCCCTCATAGGTGGGAGTGGGTAAGCTTTGCGCAACTCTAGAAGGCAAAACACTAACCTCATCTTATGGCCAGTTCTAGATACAAATCCTTAACACATCTGTGATGACTGAGACAGATATAAATGCAGACCAACGCATAGAGAGATGTCTTGACTTTGAATCATCTGAGCTACTGATATAAGGCACACTGAAGTCCCCCAGGTAGAGACAGGGTGGGCAGTTAAGCTAGGGTGGGCGGGGGTGGCTGCTCCTGATTGCGAAGTCCTCAAGTACGGCAGCAGGCAGGGTAAAAGCTGTGCAGGTTCTTACAGGAGGCAGGTCCCAACTGTTGCTCCCAACTAGGTTGGCCGCTAAGATTTAACCTTGAAACTAAAATGACAATTAGTGAAAAATACAATGCAATCTAATTAACATATTCTAGATAATGTCTGCCTTTACTTAGATGGTTGTCCAAGTAGAAAATGAAAGAAGGGGAGACAAAGGAAATAGCGTTTTAGTGTTGATTCCGCAATCCCTGCAGGAAAGACGCACTAGCTAAGGCGGACACAAGCACTCCAAGCACAAGAAAAACATTCTCTATGGTGAAGTGTAAATTCAAGAAGTTAGCCAAATCCCTTTGCTCTAATTTCTCGCTTACTCAGCAATCATAGGACTATTAATTAAATTGATATTACAGTTTTAAAATGAATCTTTTATGATCTGCTTACTATTAATCAAACCCCCAGGGCTTAACTCTGAGGGGGAGCTGACAAAATTAAATTCTCTCACCGGCAAAGGTCTAAGTCCCCAAATTCTGTCACCCCCCAACCCCCCTGGGACCAGTTCAAGCACTTGACCAGCCAACTCTCCACTCTGGCTAATCAGCTCAGTCAAAATCACATCAGAGGGCATTTCAAGGTGAACAGATCACTGGCCAGCAGTTTATGTGCACCCTCAGAAAATAAATGAAGGAAAATACAGGTGTATCTATGATACTTTAAATGTTAATAAATACGCCTGTCCACTGTAAGGGAGAGGGTTTAAGAACCTTAAACCAAGCACAGGTCTGAGTTACTCATCAACCACTTCATCGTCTGGAGGAGGAGGAGGAGGAGGAGGAGGAGGATGCTCATCATCAAATTAGTCTATTTTACTTCCACTGATCTTGTAGGTTATAGCCACAATGTAGAGAAAACCACGTGGCTAAGAACGAAGAAAGCTTTACTGTGCAAACATCTCACTGAGCCTCCTCTGGTTTCCTGGCACAGGATCCTTACTGTTGCCCATATTCACTCCAGAACACAGTCTCTACAGCAACCACTTAGGACTCTGGGAATGTGCTGACCCTTGACCTTAACTGGCGGATCCTACGTAGCCATCTCCCTTCCAGAGCTTCCACAAACTCAAACACAAGAAAGGCAGACCCTTGATCTCTGGAGTCTTCCTGCTCCATAGAACCCCTCCTCACAAACTCCTCTCAGCAGGGGATGCTGGGCTTTCGTTGTACTTGCGATGGCTATTTGTTCCTCCAAGCAGTCCTTTGGCCGAGAATGCATGCCCACTCTCTCCTGCTTTTTCCTTCCTGCTCAGCCTTCCCTCCTCTCTCCTGACCCAGCCAGCCTCTTCTCCTGGGACTCTCTTTCTTCACTTCAAAGTATACATTGGATCCTTAGGTCTCAGCCACATTTTTCCTTTCCTTTTTTTTTAAATTCTCACCTGAGGTTATTTTTCCATTGATTTTTAGAGAGTGGAAGAGAGAGGGAAAGACAGAGAGAAACATCAATGTGAATGTGGGCCTAGCGAGGCCATCTTTTCTGACTTCTCAAGAGAAGCCAGAAATCCAAATTCGTATGCAATGTGTCTCAATTTTTAATGTGAACAGCTATTTCAAAACTTTTAAAGAGACAACCTACAGACTGAACATATATCTACGGAGGGGTGGCCACCCAGGATTGCCAGTGCGTAGTGTCGATGACATTTCCAGGTTTGAACAGAATGTAGCATTAAGATGCATGTATGGAAGTCCCTTGAGATACAAGAGACTGCAAATGTTTTTAATTCATACAGAAAACAGGCTCTCCATCCAAGTTCTGAGCAAGGGGAAATAAGCGAATACTGAAAGACAAGGTAAGGTTAGGTGTTTCTATTGTACAAGCGAGTAAGCTGAGTTTCTGCTTCGTAAGTGACTCAGCAGAGGGCACCGGGGAAGCTGGGCAGCAGAACTGGGAAGCGATGACTCGGGTCCTTTAACTCCACCTTCAGAATCTTCCTGGTGCTTCCCAGACTCCCAGGCGGGAAGGTTCCAATCCCGGCCACGCTCAGAACTGAGCTTGCTCCCTGTTGCCCTCCTGTGATCCACCGCTCTCCCCTCGTCTTCTCCTGCACATTTCCAGGCCCCTGACACCTTCCTGTCCCCCCTTCCCACCCCCTTCCTTCCTGGTCTCTCGTGGAGTTAATTCCGATGTGGCTCTGTCAGCTACAGGAATGTTCCTGCAACTCTCAGTGCCCCAACCCGGACCCACCCTTACCATGTGTTTGTCCAAAAATTTTATCTGTCTCCTCTATGTCTTCTACCTATTTATCTCTATAAGGTAAGAATCTGCCTTTTTAAAAATATTGTTTATCACTTTCAGAGAGGAAAGGAGAGGAAGAGAGAGATAGAAACATCAATGATGAGAGAGAATCACAGATCAGCTGCCTCCTGCACACCCCCTACTGGGGATGGAGCCCGCAACCTGGGCATGTGCCTGACCGAATCGAACCGTGACCTCCTGGTTCCTAGGTCCATGCTCAACCACTGAGCCACGCAGGCCGGGCCAAAACCTGTCTTAACCCATGGACAAAGCCACATGTGTGTATGCAGATCCACATACACACAGGAGTCGGTACTTGATGGTGCACCATAAGGTCTTATACTTCCTGGACTTTTCGCTAGGCCACGAGGAAGAGAACCTGTCCGCTGTGGCTTCCACTTCTCACTGTCGCCTCTCCCTCCTGCAGGAACTTTGGATTCTGACAGAAGTCGACTGGGCAGCCGGGTCTCTGCACATGCAATGCAGGAGACGCAGTGAAGGATGTGTGGTTCTCTGTATTGCGGGCTCGTCAGTGCCAGTTTGGAGTGTGGCATTATTCTTCCGGCTGGCATGAGCCTTGTCTGCGAGGAACAACAAAACTGTGGAGAAATTGCTGACTGAAAAAAAACTTCCAAATAACTTAATTTGGCTAAAAGAGACTTTTAAAAATGTAAGCACTGCCAAGGACTTTTTCTTGCTGACTCGTAGACATGTTTTCTAATGCACTATAGTTAATCCTGTGCAGCAAAAGTCATTTGGTGTGAAAGTAAGTATTACAACTTGCATCTATCGTCTAAAATTAAAGATAAAATGTGTAGAAAATGAAAAACATGCATAGAAATAGGTAAAGGAGGGGAAAAATACCAAGAATGTCACATCATTCAGCCAAGGAGGGAGCAGAATATTTCTGTGTTGTTCTGGCTGTTTTGTTTTGGGACGCCCAGCTGGTCACATGAGCCGTTAACAATATTTCATAGTTATGTTCCAATGCTCTAATCTCTCTAGACAAGGTTCATATTTGAGTGAGTTACTTATTCTCCCTTTGTTGACTAAGTCAATAATCAGAATCAGCAGTTTGGGGGTCAGGTGGGCAGGGATCAGCGGCCTGGCCCGGGGGAGGAGGGTATAAAAGCCTCAGGCTTGCAGCGACCCGCACAGAGGCCCATGGTTCTTGCCAGGATGGCTGCCCTCCGTCTCCTGCTCCTCTGCCTGGCGGGACTGGTGTTCGTGGCGGAGGCCGGGCCTTTGGTGAGTGTCTCTGAGTCCCTTGCGTGCATCTCCCATGTACGCTAGGTGAAGAAGCCACTGCTTCCAGCTTCGCCATCGGCTTTTGTTCCGAGGACCAGGGTACCGGAATCTATTTTTAAACATTACTGATTCCAACTTCAAAAAGGATGGAGCTCTGCAGAGCTCACT
The DNA here is from genome assembly GCF_000327345.1 of Myotis davidii. NCBI lineage: Eukaryota > Metazoa > Chordata > Mammalia > Chiroptera > Vespertilionidae > Myotis > Myotis davidii. The sequence goes on from NW_006292908.1 coordinate 535,679, forward strand.
GAACGGGGGCTTGGCTTCTGGGCGCTCTCCTCTCCAGCTCCGGTGCATTGGGGTTGCCATGCCTGGGGCCTCAGTTTCCCCAGGCAGATGGTAGAAAGAAAGACAGATTGTTCATGAAGCTATTAATATTGAATTTTTAGAAACACATCCTCTTATAAAGTGTTTTCCCTTTAGCTAATCTAAATGCATGTATTGGTTAATCTGTGAAAGGCTTGGAGACAGCGTTCTAATCAGATATGTAGTTCTTAATTCCTGTAGAAGAATGAGCTAATACTATCCAATCGTGAGGTAGCCGGACATTAATCTGCAACTGGTAAGAGGGATTTACTGCAGCAACTGGCTAAAATGCTCTCAGGGAAAACGCCTTGGCTCGATGGCACATGACATCTTTTCAGTAATTCCACTCAAATGATGAGGCTTAACAAAGCACCTGTGCTGAGGGGCCTGCGTGCGCCCCTGAAATGCATCAGGCACGCCCCCACCGAACTGCAGCGTGTCTGGCGGCAGACACCGTCCTTGCTTTGGATTGTCTGTGTTCCACTGAGTCGGGGAAGCTCACTGTCACGCGTGTGCTGCCGGAATGGCATCAGCATGTACCACCTGCCTCATTCCAGATTCCCAGCACCGGGAGGAACAGAGCTTCTCATTCCTGACAGTTCTGCTGACTTCTCACTTGTCCCCTCCATGCCCAGGGCGAGTCCAAGTGTCCCCTGATGGTCAAGGTCCTGGATGCCGTCCGAGGCAGCCCTGCTGTCAATGTAGCCGTGAAGGTGTTCAAGAAGGCTGCTGACGGGGCCTGGGAGCCCTTCGCCGAGGGGTAAGCTGCCCACACGCCCAGACATGGGCTTTGGTTTATCTTCCCATTCGTCTGCCTCGGGTTGGCGAGGGGGGACCACATCATCCGCTTAAGAATCTACAAACAGACTGACACTTCGGGCAGAGGTCAAGGGGCCTGAGAAGGGTGCCCTCCCTGGCTTTGCGTAGCTGGGGGTGAGCAGGAGCCTGAGCAGCACTGAGGGCCGACAGTGGGAAGAAGGGGCCCACCACCTGCTCCACCCCCCTTAGGGGCACAGATCACTTTAAGAAGGTGATGAAAACGAGAGATTCCGTGCCAAGAAAATACACATATATACACATGTGCAAAAGTGCACATGGAACTTCAGGGGTTTCCTTGGTGCCCGGACATAACTCCAGCTGAGTCCTTGTCCTGGAATAGCAGGGAAGACATACAATGCATGTTTGTTTATTAATGAGGAAAGGAACTGAGGGGCAGGGTGACCAGGCGCCTGTCTGTACCTTACTGGATCACCCAGAACCCAGGGCCTTCGCTAGCAAAGGCACTCGCTAGCGCCTGCTCAAGGCTGGGGGCTGTCCGGCTCAGTAAGAAAGGGCCCAGAAGAGAGAGAGAGACAGAGAGACAGAGAGACAGAGAAAGAGAGAGAGAGAGAGAGACAGAAGACAGACAGACAGACATCATGCAAAGCCCAGCCACAGGCCAGGGGCAAAATGACCTTCATCGACCACTTCACAATTGTTAGGGAGTTTTTCCACCTCCACCGGCAAGGCTTTTTTTTAAGTGCATATTCGTGACCCTCCATCAGCTAATTGAAAGAAAGGACCCTCCCAAGAAAGTAATCCTGCTAAGTGCTTCTGTCTCCAGGGAGGCAAGTTCCTGTGGGTCTTAAGTGAATCCAAGGACCACATTATGATTCTTTACCCATCACTGGCTAGGCCATTTTCTTTGGTGTGGTTCCAATTGAGTTTTTATTTCTTAATTCATTTACATTTATAAAAAAAATGCCAAGCGTGATGTGGAAAGCAGCTAAGAGAGTATTCTAAGCAAGAGATAGAATGGATATTCAGATGTCCGTGTGAATCTTTTTTCTTATGACAAGACAAAAAAAGGGGGCATACTGAAAGACTTACTTCCTGGAAAAAAAGAATGGTGGGAGGGCAAAGATCAGAGGCAGTAAAGATACTTTCCATTTTATCTGTCTTAGTTTTTGCAAAATGATGGACGACAACAACAGCTACTGAGTTAGAATTTGTATGGAAATAGAGGTTGCCTAATTTTAAAAGAGTTAAAAGGAGTTGCCTAGTATTTGTTATTGGCAAAGAGTTACCAAAGAGATTACATGTATAAACAATGTAAAGTCAGACACAGGTTTCTCATTGTATTTTGGGGTTCCACTATGTGTACAAATGATACCACCTCTAAAGACCCTCATATCACGCGTGAAACCCTGGTGTCATGGGGAACGGGAGTCAGAGTGACTTAGGGCCACTTGGTTGTCATGAAGCTTTACCCAAACACCAACCCTGTATGGTGACGACTCTTTTTCAGGTGAAACATTATACTTCTATCTTGTTCTCCTAAGAAGAAAACACCTATGATGAGCTTTTAGAAACATTTCTGACAAATTTCCTGTCGGTGAATTTCAGACAGTAGAATCTTCTCTATCCTGACCTGGTTGAGAAAATAGATGTTCACATACACAGACTGTTCCTGCGTGTGTGTGTGTGTATGTGTGTGTGTGTGTGTGTGTGTGTGTGTGTGTGTGGTGTCACCTTGCCCTTAAAGCCTAACTTAGCCTGGACCTTTGCCCCTTTTAGGAAAACAAGTGAATTTGGAGAGCTCCATGGGCTCACAACTCCTGAGAAGTTTGTGGAAGGGATATACAAAGTGGAATTAGACACCAAAGCCTACTGGAAGGAGCTAGGCATCTCCCCGTTCCATGAACATGTAGAGGTGAGTGTGCAGACACTGGAGGTGTTTTTGATTTTGATTTCGTGGTGGTTGTTTCTAATCCCCGGAAATGCACATTTTGCACTGTCTGACCCCTGGAAATGCATACCAGAAAAATGGCATTGACATGTCCCAGGTTCCCTTTCTCATTTTTACAACCAGAAATCCACAAACCCTGAAAAGCAAACTTTCTCACTGAGTTAGGTGAAAACTCATTTAGTGACATGACCTGAACTTACGCAATGCTCTTTATAGTCTTCATTCATTCTACTGAATATGAATACTTGTTTGTTTGCTGGAGAAATATTAATATGTTGAATGACTGGGCAGCCCTCCAGGTCACTTAGGCTGTTTTGTAACAAAAGATAGATGTATTATTTTACTTCTCTAAAACCTGGAACGTTCTTCATTCCAAAACACATCTGAAACCCAGAGGTTTGGATAAGTGTTTTTGAGACAATGCACATAGAGATGGTAAATTCAAAATAATAAGAGCAACACAATAGAAAACATTCATCATCTATCACATGCCGGACACTGCTGCATTTTCTGTATTTAATCTATTTAACCTTCATAAACCACCCACTGGAGTCAGTCCTATTTTTATGCCCATTGTACAGATGAAGAAAACAAGGCTCAGGGAAGTTAATTAACTTGTCAAAGGTCACAGGGCTGGTAAGGGGAGAAATAGTAATATTTACCAACAGGGCCCACGCTGAATTTAGACTCAGGTGTGCCTCGGCTTTCCTCCTATAAGAAGCCAAGCTAATAAGAATAAGAAGAGGAATACCACATTTGTAACCCCGGGTGCACACTCTAGTCCTCTACTCAGGAGGTACTAGGAACCTCAGCGTTATCCATGGGCCCCTCTCTCTGCCTCCCCCTCGTCTGCAATCTCTTAAGTCATTGAAAACAGATGGCTGCCGTGGAAATAGAATCCACACATGGTGCTCAGAGTTAAAGATCAACTAATGCACCAAAATTAGCTCGGCATGAAAGGGAACCATTCTCTCTGGCTTAGTCATGGATGAGACTTTCCAAAGACATACAAGGGTTCTTTTAGTAGACAGTGTTGCCAAGGAAACTAGGGGCTTGTTTGACACCCGGAGCCCACAAGTGAGGAAGGTAACCCCATCTGCCAACAAGCATGTCTCTGGCTACTTCTCAGCCAGGCAGCAAGCCCCGGCGCTGGTCGCAGTCGGGTGCAGGTTAAATGGTGCCCACCACAGACACATGTCCCTAGAGCAGCCGTGGGCAAACTACAGCCCGCGGGCCGGATCCGGCCCATTTGAAATGAATAAAACTAAAAAAAAAAAAACTAAAAAAAAACCCCATACCCTTTTATGTAATGATGTTTACTTTGAATTTATATTAGTTCACACAAACACTCCATCCATGCTTTTGTTCCGGCCCTCCGGTCCAGTTTAAGAACCCATTGTGGCCCTGAGTCAAAAAGTTTGCCCACCCCTGCCCTAGAGTCTCGGGCCCTACCCTGGAGCACCGGACCCGCCTCCCTGCGACCCTTGTCTGCCCTAGATCTCAGCCTCCTGGTTCCGTGCTACTCACGACGTTGCTTCTATTCATTAGACCACTCTTCACCGCTTTAATATTCAACCAACAAACACTTAAAAATAAAAACCTATGCGTTGAGCACTCTGCTAGAGATGCAAACGAGAAAACACACCTCTGCCCTTGGAACGTGTTAGGCAGGACCACGAGCCCCTTGATCCTGAACGGATATAGGGAACGAGAGAGCGAGTAGTCACGCGTGAGCCCCACTTCCGTGGGCGGCGGGGAGTTCCTTTCCCGCCAGCTCCTTCGGGTAAGGACCTCTCCCAGCACCGCTGTCCTTCAGCGCCGGCCACCTCCACCTCGGCCAACCCCAGACCCTTGGCCAACCACACGGGCCTTCTTAGACGGGAAAGTTAGGAATTTCCTCCGGCGCTATCTGTCCTCTTCATTTCATGGAATTCTGAGCAAAAATCATGCCCGTTACAATTTTTAGAAAGAATTAAATGGGAATGGAGGCCCATGTCACTCTAAGAGAGAAGACGTGTGCCTACCTGGGATGGGGGTAGGGAGCCAAGGATGTGGGCTAGAAGGGGTCAGTGGGGAAGTAAAGGGGACATCTGTAGTACTTTCAACAATAAAGGTTTTTTTATTAAAAATAAAAGTTGATGTACAAACAGCCCTCCCCCACAAAGAAAAGGTTTTTCTAATTTGATTCCAGACACTTGGCGTTCAGGGACTGCCCGCCCTTTCTCCTTCAGAGAGAGTCTTAGCGACTCTCACCCGCCTTTCCCTGATGCTATTTTTGGTTTTGATGTGGTTCAATCACATCTTTTTTTCTCCTGCCCCCAAGTAACCAAGATTTCCTTTCTCCACATTTGGAACAAAACGTTTTTCCAGGGTGTGACCAAAGCTCAATCCAGGGCCTGTGCACGAAATAAATAAAACAAAACGCCTCCTCGCCGTCCTCTGGCTCCTGAACCCAAATTCTCGCCCTTCTCCTCAGCCCAGGCCCCGAACTGCCCCAGCACCGGGGTCTCCGCCGCCCGCAGGTGTGCCCGCTGCCGGGTCCGGCGCGCGCACTTGGAGCGAGCACCCCAGTCAGGGCCGGGGCGCCTACCTGTGAGCCGAGCGCGTCCCGTCCAGCCAGCCCCACAAGGGCTCCCGAGTCTGCAGGCCTCGGCCACGGCCACGGCCACGGAGCGCCTTCCGGCATTCTCTCCCCTACTCTTCCCAAAGCGGGCGGGGAGAGCGGTGGGTATTCTGGGAGAGCCGCTGGGCACTCTGGGAGAGCCGCTGGGCATTCTGGGATTGCCTCGGGCGGCAGGTCCACGTGACTGTCATGTCAGCTAAATTTGCATAAGCAGCAGCTGAGAGGGCCCCCTCTGAGGGCTGCACAGGCCCCTGCACAGGCGGGGGGCGGGGGGCGGTGAGTGAGGACGTACTGGGACGTTTGCTTTGCTCCAGCTGCTCCAGGGAACGCTGGTGCCTGGAAGTCCTTGTCCACGTGGGCGCTGGGCCCGCGGCGGGGCTGCTGGAAACGCGTGCCTCTCTCTCCCGCAGGTGGTGTTCACGGCCAACGACTCGGGCCCGCGGCGCTACACGATCGCGGCGCTGCTCAGCCCCTACTCCTACTCCACCACCGCCCTGGTGGGCAGCCCGTAGGGTGAGGCGCCTCCCGTCCGCCCGTCCGTCCGCCCGTCCGTCCATCCCGTCTGCCTGAAGGGGAGGAGCAGGGCCGGCGCGCCCCGTTTTTACTGCAGCGGTGTTCTCACTTCACAAGCTATGCTAGCAACCCAGGCAGGGACAATAAACGTTCTTATTAAAGCACTTCTTCCGGTGGAACTTGTGTTTTTTATTTCCTTACTGTACTCTAAAAACAATTCCAAATTCTACAGAGAAGCACAGAAACCCAAAAAAGTCTCTGGCTGAACTCAGGGATACCTATGTTTCCTCTTTCTTTCTTTCTTTCTTTCTTCCTTCCTTCCTTCCTTTCTTCCTTCCTTCCTTTCTTCCTTCCTTCCTTTTTCTTTCTTTTGTTCTTTTCCTGTGTTTTTAAAAATCTTTATTGTGAAAGTATATAGCCCGCCCCCTCCCCATTGAC
>NW_006292908.1:542075-543423 GCF_000327345.1 Myotis davidii
CCAGGTCTTTGCTTGATCTCTTCCCACCACCCTCCCTCCCCGCCTTCCCTCTGAGGTTCCACAGTCTGTCCCACGCTTCCGTGTCCCTGGATCTGTTTTGTTCATCCGTTTATTGCCTTTCAAGCGAAGCCGGGACACAGCATGGTCAGCAGCCATGAAAGCTCGCATTCGGAAAATGGGAGGGCTGTGCTGTCCTGCAGCCGTGGGTGAGCAGCAAAAGACACTCCTCAGGGCCTGCTGTTCACTCCGTGCTTTCCCTTCGAGTGTGTCCTGGTTTCAGGAATAGCTCAGCCCCACCCGCACAGACCAGCAGTGACGGGAGCCCTCTGGGCCACTCAGACCAGCTGCACCCTCCTCCCCGGCACTAAGGGATGCTCAGAGAGCCCTCTCCACCCCTCCACTCCGGCGGTCCAGCTCCGAGTACTGAGAGGTGACTATAGAGGCCTATTCCGTGCTCTGCACGTAGGGAGTAAGATCAGTGCTTGCTTTCAAAGAGCTCGCATTCTGTTGCAAAGGTAACTGTCAACAGGGTCTGGCAGAGTCTGGCACTAGGCACAGCACGGGTAGGAGAGGGAGCAGCAAACGGCATGAAGAAGTCGGACTCGGAATAAATGTCATTTCCCCTGAATGCTGGTGGGTTTTCAGGTGGAAAAGCAAGGAGGTACTCCAGGTAGCGAGAACAGAGATTGCAAGGCAAGGCCCTGGGAAATATGGTGGAAAGTTGAAGGGATAGGTGGGGATTCAGAATACTGAAGTGTAGGGGGGATTAGGGTGGGCGGGGTGATGCTGCTCTAACAGCCCCAGATGGCTGTGGCTCCACAAACACCAAGTTCACTTCTCACGCAGGCCGGGTTCCAGCAGAGGTGCTCCGTCTGTGACTCTCAGAGTGGCTTTCCTCCAGTGGTGACTCAGGCCCCCTTTGGTTTACTCTGTGGCTTAAAGAGATTTGAATTTGTGTGCAATCTCTAGCCAGGATGCGGCAGGAAAACTTGGGTCAGACCCCAGGCTTAGGCCTAAATGTTCATAAACAAAACAATCTTTCCATTTTCCTCCAAATTCTCATCTAAAGTCCCCTAATCCACAGACCGGAAGGAAGAAGACAGTGTACGGCATTAGCCCCTCTTGCTGAAGCGTCACACGGGACTCTCCGTGACATTTCACTCGCCAGAAATAGTTACATGGTCTGGTTTCAGATGCACTGAGCCATGGGGTCCCTGGCTGGGAGTCACATCTCCGAACAGCCCTACATCCTGGGAAAAAGCAGTGATGTGTGTTGGTCCACAGCATCTCCACCACTGCAGGGCTGGGAGTGGAGGGAAATGAGCTGGGGAGGGGAGAGGGAGGGGAA
>NW_006292908.1:543479-556248 GCF_000327345.1 Myotis davidii
CGGGGTGGGGGACGGGAGGGCTTTTCCTGCCCCTGTTAGAGCTACAACATGGATCCCTGGACGGGAACCTTGTCAGTGGTCATCCCCCATCACGTCTTGTGCCTCCTCTCCAGCCAGGATGCAGCAGGCCCAGGCTGAGGCCTAAACATACATAAAAGAACAATTTTCCCTTTCCCTCCAAGTTCACTTCTAAAGTCTTGGCGTGCTCCCGCCAGCTGTGGAGAGAGAGAAAGACATTTCACAAGAGTGGGATGTGGGTTCAGACTCTTTAACATGAACCGAGCTTTCAAATATAAGGGAGCAAAGTCAGTGCCTCTGGTTCTGCTGAGCGAGGTCAGCAGCCCTTCCTTCTTCCATGTACATTGAGTGAGTGCCTATCCAGTGGCCATTTTTGTAAATTAAATGATCAAGTAACGGCAATGTCATAAGATTTACTCTAATACCTACCGTGATTATATTGGTCTCTGACCTGTCTGTTTATAAAATGCTACTTTTCCATGTGGCTGCTATTACATCACTCTGGATTTTTATTACCCAAGCAGTTTGAAAACATGAAACTTTCATTTATACGTGTGTCAGAATTGACTTTAACTTCCCAACCTCCACTTCCTGTTGCTATCAGCAAACTTAATTGTTGTCCATTGAAATCAACTCAGTTTGCATTCCAGTTTAATGCCCGGCCTTCCCCTCCTTCCTGCCTCTCATCCGCCCTCTGCAAGCTGTGCAGTAGCATCTTGGCACTAAATGAAATGTGATTTCTGCTTCCTGCTGGTTCTCTGTCCAGGCTGCTGCCACTGAAACGCTCCTTTTCTCTTCTGTCCTTTGTTGTTATGTGTTCGTATCCTGGCTTATGCCCTTTCGTGGCCACTGTTATGGGTTGAGTTGTGTCCCCTCAAAAGATATTTTGAAATCCCAACACCTCATACCTGTGATTGTGACATTATTTGGAAAGTGTCTTAGCGGATGTAGTTAGTGAACACGAGGTCGTGTGAGTGGGCTCTACTCCCATAGGACTGAGTCCTCAAACAGGGAAAGGGCAGACACACAAACACAGGGAGAAGGCCACATGATCACAGAGGCAGAGGATGCAGCAACAAGCCAAGAGCATCAAGATGGACAGGATGCCCCCCTGCAAGTTTCAGAAGGAGTGTGGCTCTGCTGACACCTTGATTTTGAACTTCTAATTTCAAGAACAGCATGACAATGAATTGCTGTTACTTTAAGCCACCTAACGTGTGGTACTTGCAGCCCTGGGAAACTAATAAACCTCCTATGGGAGTCTTCAACATTTACTCCTGGGTTTGTATCTTCGCCATTCTGAATGTCAAGTTTACATTTAATATTTACTTGTATTCCTTTTTTTTACTTAGCAATGCTGAAGATATTGTCTTATGTTTATTGGTCAATTGAACGTCTTTTGGAAACAACATGTCTACATCTTAGCCATATTCTACAGGGGGTTTCTTTATTTAATACTAGAGGCCTGATGCACAAAGTTCGTGCAAGGGGCTCAGCCCTCAAAGCCACTTGCAGCTCCTCGCAGCCTCAGCCAGTCCTCACAGCCCTGGCAACCTTCCGGACGGTTGTCCAGACAGTCGTTCTGCTGTTCAGCCTAATTAGCATATTAGCTCTTTATTATATAGGATTCTAATCTTACAGATATCACAAGTTGTACTTGAAAAGTAGATGTGACCAATGGAGGACTAGTTAAGTTGTTGAAAACTACATCAGTCAAGATACCTTGGTGGAGGTTGGTGTGATCATTGCAAAACAGAGGGTAGGAACTAGGTTGTAAGAAGCTGAAAGTTGGAAAATCCTGGGTGTGGAGGGGTGGAATTTGGGATGGCTACTTTAGGTTCAGGCTGTAGAATCAGTGAATGCTATGTTTGGGAGGCTTTGGGGGATAAGAAAGCTGAGATACAGAAAGTGAAGTATTTGCCAAAAGCCACTCCAAAAGCGTTGGAAAGCCCCGAGAGGCAGAGGGTAAACAGATGGTCACAGGAGCCTGTCACTGGGCTCCTGGTTGATCTGGACAGTGAGGAACTGCTCACTGAAGCCTCAAAATAGTGCTGGATGCCAGTAAGGAGATCCTGCCAGTAACACTAGCGGCCTTGGTGGCCTCCAGTCAGCCCTGCTCTCTTTGGCCGGAAGATCAATATGTTAATTAATCCCATCCAAGGCCTTTCCCACTAATCAGAAACAGAAGTATCACTTCCTTCCACACAGCCAGAGGGATTTCATCCTGTTTTATCCATTTCCCAGGACCTCAGGGAAGAGTGTGGCTAGAAACGTCACCCTGTAACGGAGGGGTAAATCAGAGAAGAGCTGTGAGGATTCGTGCTTTTCAGCTTGGGGAGGCCATGGTACCCACGGTCAAAGGCAAGTCTAGGGGTTGCTGTGATGGTCTTTTCAGACATTAACACTTCCCCCCAGCTCTGCTGAGATGTAAATGACATAAAATCAAACCAGTTTTCAACCTGGTGCCTTGAAAATTGGCATTGTGTATACACAGATGGGCAGGACACAAGCCTCACTAATACTAAAATTCCTCCTGCTATTTGGATGCACCTGTTAAATAATGAAGTCTGGAGCATTTATTCCTTAAGTTGTATTCTGTCCACAGAGGTAGTCCTTCCTAGGAATTTTTATTTCTCACCCAAACCCTCAGTTTTTGTTTTTAATGTATTTTTGTTGATTTCAGGGAGGAAGGAAGAGGGAAAGAGAGATAGGAACATCAATGATGAGAGAGACGCCTCCTGCACACACCACCCCCACCCCCCTTGCCCCCAACTAGGGATCAAGCCTGCCACCCGGACTTGTGCCCTGACCTGGAATCGAACCATGACCTCCTGGTTCACAGGTGGACGTTCAGCCACTGAGCACAGCAGCCGGGCCCACCTCTCAGTTCTGCAGCCTATTCCTTCCTTTTACCTCACAGTTCAGAGAACACCCCCTCCCTCAGCACCGTTACTTCGTACTGCCTTTCAGCATGGAAGTAAGCTCAGAACCAATTCCCTTTCCCCGGCTGTCCATTCTGTGGGTTAGAACTGCCCAGTTCATGTAAAGCCAAGGCAGATAGATGGGCATCCATCCCTGACAACCAATGCAGACGCCGGAGGTCTGTTCCGGAGCCACTGTCAGCAGCGAGGAGAGAGGGCGACAGGCAGGCTGCTCAAATAACCACTTGAGTTGGGGAGCTCCCCTGCTTAGCAGCCCCCCACTTGCTGTCGCTCCACGGATATCACTCCCCAGAGGCCAGAGGTTGTGAGCTGGGCCTAAACTCGATGTGGAGATTTAGGGTGGCTGGGGGAGAGCCTCCGAGGCTGGGATGACGAGGACTCACGCGGACTGATGGCACTCTACTCCCCTCGGCATGTGCTCTTGGGAAGCCTGTTGGAATAAACCTCCGAGGATCTGGGAGACGGTGTCTAGCACCCAGCAGAGCTCAATCAACGCTTTCTCAGCGGATGATGACGGGGGCTCTGAGCAGGCGAGGAGTTCTCCTCTGAGCCCTGGCCAGCCCTTGGGTTCACGGGGAGATGTTTTCTCACACAGACGCTGAGACCTGGCACCAGGACCCCCAGCAGACAGGAACCAGGCCCGGGGTTGGGAAGCACAGAGAGCCTGCCAGCTCCAGGAATAACGTCCCCATGTTCAGAGCCAGCCTCTGGGCCCTGGCCCTGACTTCAAGACCTGAGTCACTGAAGACGTTTAAAAATAGAGTCTATTAAAATGGCCTGAGATCAACCAAAGGACTTGTGTGCATGCATATAGGCCTAACCAATGGGCACAGACACCAGGGGGGTGAGGGCATGAGTGTGCACTCTATTGTCTCAGAGAAAAGCAATTAAAACAAACAAAAAACATAAAAAACAGAAGCCATACTCTAAGGCAGTGGTTCTCAACCTTCTAGCCTTTTAAATACTGGTCCTCATGTTGTGATCCAACCATAAAATTATTTTCATTGCTACTTCATAACTGTAATGTTGCTACTGTTATGAATTGTCATGCAAATACCTGATATGCAGGATGGTCGTAGGCGACCCCTGTGAAAGGGTCGTTCAAACGCCAAAGGGGTCGCGACCCACAGATTGAGAACCGCTGCTCTAAGGGTTACAACAGAAAAAGCTTCATTTAACAAAGACTTGAACTCCCATTCAGAATGCCCGATAAGGGGTTAATTTCCAAAATATACAGGGAACTCATACAATTTAACAAAAGAAAGGCAAACAATCCAATTAAAAAATGGGCAAAGGACCTAAATAACCACTTCTCCAAAGTGGACATACAAAAGGCCAAGAGACATGAAAACATGCACAAAGTCACTAATCATCCGAGAGCTGCAAATCAAAACGACGATGAGATACCGTTTCACACCTGTCAGAATGGCTATCATCAATAAATCAACAAAGGACAAGTGCTGGAGAGGATGCGGAGAAAAAGGAACCCTCGTGCACTGCTGGCAGGACCTGAAGAGTATTATGTTAAGTGAAATAAGCCAATCACGGAAAGATACGTATCACATGATCTCACTCATATGTGGAATCTAATGAACAAAATAAACTGATGAGCAAAATAGATCCAGAGACAGAGAAGCGTGGAACAGACTTTCGAACCTCAGAGGGAAGGTGGGGGAGCGTGGGAGGAGATCAACCAAAGAACTTGTCCGCATACATGCATAACCCATGGGCACAGACAGTAGGATTGTGAAGGCCTGGGGCGGGGGTAGGGGCAGGCTAGAAGAGATAGATGGGGAAAAAAGGTGTATTACTTTCAACAACAAATATTTTTTTAATTAAAAATAAATAAATAACCAATTTTAAAATATTAAAAAAAGAAGTGCCAGCTGAAGGTGAAACAGAAATGGTTCTTGCCCTCAAAGTCACCTCACCCCACTCAGGCGACTTTGATGTTTGAACACGATTGATTATAGTTTGTAACTTTGACCGACATAAATCAAAATTGATTTTAATGAGGCCAAAATTCTTTCTAAAAGGGAAATGTAGTGTCTCAGCGAGGGCCCTTTTGGTTTAAGATTGCGTGCTCAGTCCAGCTAACTGGAATGACCATGGGTTCCGTTAAGGGTGTGTACATACCTCACGGGACATGAAGGGCAGGGACACGCTGGGCTCCCCGGAGCTGGGCCTGGAGAGCCGGCAGGAACTGAAGTCACGGCCTCTCTCTCCATCTCTGGGCTGCTTGATTCTCCAGGTGAGTCCTCTCATTCTTTGCAGATTCTCTGCTCACTGAACCGTAAGGGAGGGAGCCTGGGTTTAGCTCCTTCCCGCCCCCAACCCCAGAAGGTAACCCCCTCAGTCCCCGGTCCCTCCACGTTCTGAGAATCTGGCCAGCTTCGTGGGCCCACTCTGTGCTCTCTCTGGCCGACCCCTGTCGCCAGGGAGGCCAGGGTGTGCAGGAAGGGCCACGGGCAGGGCTGCCACCAGAGGGTGGTCATTACCTTCCCAAGTCAACAATACAAAGTAAACTATGTAAAAAAAGAAAGAAAAAAGAAAAGCACAGTAAAAACTGCAAACACAGAATTAGGGACATTTACATGATTCAGCAAGAAAGTGACCACACAGGAATTATTTCCTTTCTCCTTGCTGAAGCTCATCATTCGGGAATGAAGGACAAACGCACTAAACATTGGTTCCCTTTTCTCCAAACAATGTAAAATTTTGTTTAAAATCGACGTTAGGGTTCATTTAAAATTTAATTTGAAACACTGACACGGCTCCAGTTGCTAACTACTACCTGCCCACCCCCCACCCCCCACTCACACACCCCCACACACCTCCCCCAGCAAGGCCACCATTTGCATTCGTTTCTGGTTTGGCCTGCTAGTCACTCTTTTGTAAAAAAGCAGCAAATACACGTTTTTATTTCCACTTCTTTCATTCACAAGAAGCAGCACGTTATATAGTGTGTGAACCTTATTTTCCCACAGGACAGCATTAGCCTGGAAGCTAACGGGAGCATGGAATCCATGCCTCCTTCCGACATGGCCGTCGAGGGCTCCCCAGAGTGTGGGGGTGAACAGAGCCTATTCAACCCGCTCCCCTGGACACACTCAGGAGCTTCCATTTGTTGCTCCTGCAAACAAAGCCTCCATGAACAAACGTGTGCCCATGTTGCTTCAGGTCTGCAGAGACGTGTCTCTAGGGTAGAAGCCTCAGGAAGGGTTTCTGGGACAGAGCATACCTGCTGGGTCATCTTGTTGACTACTGCTCAATTCCTCCCTTTGTATGAGCACTTGAGCTGTGCAACCGCACCGAGAGGCACAGTGAAATTCTGGGGTTTTTGCTAATCGGATAAGCCAGAATGGGTACTCCGATGTCATTTTAAGCTGTATGTCTCTCATTGTGAGTGGAGCTGGTCATCTTTCATACAGGACTCTGCCTTTTTTTAAAAATATATATTTTATTGATTTCGGCGAGGAAGGGAGAGAGATAGAAACATCAATGATGAGAGAGAATTATTAATCAGCTGCCTCCTGCACACCCCGCATTGGGGATGGAGCCTGCAACCCCGGGCATGTGCCCTGACCAGGAATCAAACCATGAACCTTCTGGTTCATAGGTCAATGCTCAACCACTGAGCCACACTGCTGGCTGGGCTCTTTGCTTCTTTTTAAATTAAATGTTTCCACTTGAAGTAATGTAAACTCACGTGCTGTTGTAAGAAATAATTCAGAGTACCTTTCCCCAGCTCCCCTCCCCAAGGTAACATCATACAGTGTTATAGTGCGATGTCACACCCACCATAGGACATCGATAGGCAGCATACAGCACAGTTCCTTACTTTTCTTTTCATGGGACCTTTTTCATGTGGAAAACACAACAACAATGAAAAACCCAGATAACCCCAAAAAAGTTCCCAAGAGAAAATAATTACACCATCACACAAAGTCTTCAGAATATTATATTTCATAAAAGACAATGATAAAAAAGTACAAACATTTCCATGAGCAGCAAAAAAAAAAAAAAAGAATACAAGAAATGACTAGCATTTAATTCAGTGCATTTTTATGTAAAAGCCTTTCGGATCTTAATAAATAAGTGAATCTTAAGTACACTTTCTCTTTCTGATAAACACCACTATGGCCATTTTAGTTCTCTCAACTGGCAAACTTGCAAATACAAGGCAATAGATCTTGAGTGCTAATGTGAAAAAAAGATACATAGAGAAATATAAGGAAGACAAGCAAACACCAAATAAAACAACACAAACTGCTTTCTCTCATATGTAGCCTGCAAAAAGAGGGAGAATATTATATTGATTTTTCAATTTGTTTTAAAGTGGATATTAATCTCGTGGCTGGAAAAGAAGTATAAGCTAGTTTCTAATACGTAATTTTGTATTTACATAATATTGTAAGTAAGGTTTTCTTACTGAACACCTTTTCACAAAATACTAACAAAAATTTAATATTTTAAAAAATATTCGTTTAACCTTAATTTTTGGCAAAATTTAAATGACTATCTTCACTCTGACTTTGATATAATGTTACAACAAATGTGAACACTCTTCCTTTTTCTACAAATAGACCCATTATCCCAGCCAGTGTTTCTCAGTGGTTTGGTTAAGCACCGACCTATGAACCAGGAGGTCACAGTTCAATTATCGGTCAGAGCACATGCCAGGTTGCAGGCTGGATCCCCAGTAGGGGGCGTGCAGGAGGCAGCTGATCAATGATCCTCTCACATCATTGATGTTTCTCTCCCTCTTCCTTCCTCTCTCTGAAATCAATACAAATATACCTTAAGAAAATAGGCCCATTAATCACTGTTACTTTCTCTAGTTGAAGGCACTATATCACTTTCCCAGTTGTGCCAGAGGGGCTTAAAATAACTCTTATGTCCACATATGTATGCTTCTTGATTTTGAGATTAAGAAATACAATGATTAAGTTATCAGAGGGTGTCTTCATTTTAGAAAGGCTTACACTTGCCTGACTTGATTTGTTTAGAAATGAAGTGCTTTTTCCAGCATCCCCCCTGACAGAGTAGGTAAGAACACATGTTCACTAATACATCCACCAAACAAAAAGATTTACAATATATTTGTTAGTCTTGTGGAATAGATTTATTTTCCGATAATAAAGATTAATTGGGCAAAACTCTGTCACTTTTATTGAAACATATAAATGATTTACAGGCAAAAATCAATTTTTAAGTCTGCAGTGAAAAAGCACAGTAAAAACAAACAAAAGACAAAAAGCAAACTAGTAAGATGTTTTTCACAGAATGACACGCCATATTCAAAACTGAAAAAAGCAAAATATTCATGGCCCACAGCTAAAACAAAAATTACTATTAGACTTAATCCAAAAAAATAAGGCAGATACTAGTAGAACTGAGTTCTCCTGAAATTATAAAATGTATATCAAAATAAAACGATTCCAAAATTTGGGCAGCTCCACATTAAAAAAATATATGATTTCCTAATAAGACTCTGAAACAGTCCTAATTACCCCAACTAAAATATTTTTAATTATTTTATGGATTAATTATGTTCCTATGCCCCAACTATCTTGTTAGTGATCAACAAATGGTAACTTCCTAATTTACTTTCTTCCATTTCATTGAATTAAACAACTACATTGACTATATGAGACAGCAAATGAACAGATAGACAAATTAAGAACACATTTACTTTCAGCAGTTTGATTATTCACTATTTTCAGTACAAGCAAAAAAAAAATTAGAGACAAATATTTTGGAAATATTTCTAAGAAAAAAATGTGAGAAAACTGTTTTGTATCATAACAGAGAGCTATCTGTTTTCTAAAAGTACAAGAAATTCACTTATTTTATGATTTGGTTGGTGATCATTTGTGTTACCAATATTGCCATAGAAAACGCGAACTTTCAAAAGTTAAACTTACAACCTGAGATAAATACCATATTTCTATTTTAGGTGAACAATCTATGAGTCAACTGTTATCCACACATCTCTCAAATACAGATTCCTATTGTTCATCATCGTTGTTTAAGATTCACTGTATAGATAAACAATTTTTTTGTTTTAAATTTGTGAAAATACCTTAAGATATTTAACGAATCTTTGGTTAACAATAATTGATAATTTTCAAAGTAAAAATACTGTTTGGTTTTGCCATAAAAACTTCATCCAAACTTAAGATAAAGTAATATACTTAATGTCAGGTAATAAGACCTGTTTTCTGATACATGCCTTATAACATCAACATATTTAGATAGCTGATGATGTGTTAGAATATAATTCTATTAAATTATGCTTTCAGTGAGGAAATTTTAATAATCAACACCAGAGATGTAATTTCTTAAAAGTGAAAAAAAATATATAGTTTGAATGAAATTGGGCAAGATTAAAAAGAATCCCTTCCAAACTTGAATCCTATGAGTCTGAGAATTGAACTTAAAATTTATTTTCTACCTACTAAGCATTTATCTTCATAAAAATATAACATTTCATTTCTTATCTAGTAGTATAATTCATTTGTATATTATAGGTACTATTGGGTTTTCCATATAACACATTCTTTTAAAAAATTGTTTTAATTTTTTTAAACTAAAAACATTTTTGGCTCCTCTGAACTGGAAATAATAAAAGTGCTATTCACTATGAACCAAAACAAACAAACAAAAAAGTGTACAAACACACACAACATTGGGAACAATTTTTGAGGCACAAAATCCCTGACACTTAACACCAGAGGTACATGGAAAGCATTTAACATGAGGAGGTCCTGGATCTCATGTCACACCATAACTTTTAAGATTTTTTTCTTGGCATTAGTCATGCAATATGCATAAACATTACGGTTGTGATTTAGCAAAATCTGATGAGACTGCAAGCAAGGAAAAAACAGGCAATCCTGGCAGGAAGAAAAGCGGCCTAGGCTGTTTCTTCTACCCTCAAGGCCCTAGGAAAGCTGACTTCTCCCCACCCAGAGGCTGAAGGTCTAAAGCTCAAAACTAGTGGAACAGCTTACTGTAGTCACTGGCTGTCAATTATTGACAGTGCCTTCATGTCACACCAGGATTAGCCTTTGTTCAGTCTCATAAACGTACACCGTTTGTTCCATGCAAATAAAAAAATGTTTATAAAAGCCCGATAAAGGCAAAAGCCATTACATGCAAAACTGCAACACGCCTTATTGTTCAACAATTTCAACACATCAGTGTACATCCCCTATGTACAAAATAGGTCTCCGCAGAAATAAAGCATTCTCTTGAGTTAAATTATAGATTTCCATATAAAAATGTCTTTTTTTGCAGGGCGCTCTTAACCCCCAGTGTTAGGGATGGCACCTGGTCTCTGGAGCGCTCGCTGGGGGGTTGGGGGGGGCGGGTCTCGGGATGGGAGGAAGGAGGCTGCTGTGGGCAACCCCACACGGTGGTCACTGAGACTGCCGGCTCCGCTGCGTAACGGGCCCGGGACACGTCCATCCACTGACCTCCTTCAAGAGCGCACCCTGAGTTTATGATCAGCGTCGCGGTCTAGGTTGCCATGACAGTGACTTCCTCAATAGTCTTCGATTGGAGCCAGCTCTGGCGTGAGGTTCACGGAGATGTTTGTATACAGCCTGTCCACCAGGACGGTGGGCACATAGATTAAGTTGTTCAGCCCGTCGATGTACTGGCGCTCCTTCGAATACCTCAGCAGCTTGTACCTAGGGTGTTGGAGAGAAAAAAGGAAAAGTAACAGAAACATGTCCAAAATAATGAAAACCGATGGGAAACATGCTCAAGGTCATCCTTATGAATGAAAGCACTTAATGCTCTAGACCCGTGGTCGGCAAACTGCGGCTCGCGAGCCACAGGCAGCTCTTTGGCCCCTTGAGTGTGGCTCTTCCTAAGCCTTAAGGAGGACCCTAATTAAGTTACTAACAATGTACCTACCTATATAGTTTAAGTTTGAAAAATTTGGCTCTCAAAAGAAATTTCAATCGTCGTACTGTTGATATTTGGCTCTGTGGACTAATGAGTTTGCTGACCACTGGTCTATACAATTGCTGGTTCTCAAATGTAATGAAA
The DNA here is from genome assembly GCF_000327345.1 of Myotis davidii. Taxonomy (NCBI): domain Eukaryota; kingdom Metazoa; phylum Chordata; class Mammalia; order Chiroptera; family Vespertilionidae; genus Myotis; species Myotis davidii. Next base: position 554,501 of record NW_006292908.1, read on the forward strand.
CACCTCTCTACACCATCGTTCTCAGTGAGCATTAGTACGAGGCTTAAAATGCCACCTGAAAAAATGACTGCACCCTTATGACCTAGACACCCTTAAGGGGAAAAATGCGTTGTGTTTTTGGCTAAGAAAATCCTTTTTTAGTATAACTAGTTAACTGGGCTCTTTAATAGAACATAAATATACGTGTGTGTGTGTGTGGATATATGTCTCTCTCTTCAAAACAAGCACAAAAGTGCTTTACTTCTATATAAAAAATGACATCGACAGAAAATGCCCTTGGGGAGGTTTTTTGGGTGCAACGTGTATTTTAAAGCTTTCACACATTGAATAATTCTGGAACGTGGTCTCTGAAGATGATATTAAACTTACCGTCCTAAAAACTGGACTTCACCCCGATGATGGTGAGGAATGGATTTATATTTTCCCAAGTCTCCCTCGGGCCTCGTTACATTATACCCGGCATAGTGAACCCTGCAATACCACACATGCAAATGAAACATAGAGAGAACATCTGACACACACACTGATGATCTGAGTTCCATTTAAAATGCAAAAGAACGCTCGAATGGGGTGTTGTCCATAATTTCAGAAGGCCCTCCTCCACGGGGGTTGGAGGGTGGGGACGGACACAAAGCAGGATTTAGGAATCTCAAAATTTCTCCATCCCAAAGCATCTTTTCTTGGGAATGCAAAGTACAAGTCACCTATACGAAGAAAAGTGAGAGGAACTCAGCTACTAAACTGTTCGTACAGCCACATACCTGTTCCAAAGGTCATCGTCTTCTCCTCCCCACCCCCAGAAGGCGTTAGGAAAGCCGTTGATCTTCCTGAACTGCGCCACGGTCAGTCCACTTACACCACCAAAGAACTCTTTGTACGGAAGACTGAAAACAAAGGAGAGCAGAGCATCCTAAAAATAAAACCAGGACAGGGCGCCGCATGAAACCAAGCCTTCGTCTTCGGTGTGCCCTGTGAAACAGACCGCTGCTTCCCCAATGAATGATGCTGCTGCTTAAATCGTATTCTGGGAAACAAAACACTTCTACATTCTAGTGAAACACACACACCTGAATGTGTTTGTTATGGAAAACACGTGTGGGAATTGACATTTGGTATTTAGAACTGTTACTTTATAATACTCAAAACCTGGTGTTCAAAAATTATTTTTACAGCAAAGTGAACTTAATTAAATCCATGAAGAGCTGTCGATGGGAGGTTAGATGTTGCTAAGCTAGTAAAATTTTCTAAATTAATAAAATGTAACTCTAAATGCATTATTTAGTATATAGACCAGGACACATGTATATTCGTAAAGACAAGTCTAGTATTTAATTTTAAGATGACAAGCTGCCTATACCTATAATATATCTGTTTGGATTACAGCCCCAAAATACTCATTAATATTTACAAACACATTTATTTTTAATGCAACTAATATTTAGAGAAATTACTTTTTATTAAGATATAACTGACACATAACATCACCTTACTTTTAGGTGTTTAACAGATATAAGTATATATTGTGAAATAATTACCAAAATAAGTCTAGTTAACATCACCGTGGATAGATAGAAAATTCTTTATTTTCCTGTGATGAGGACCTACTCTCTTAGGAGCTTTCAGATACTCAATAGAGTACTGTTAACTCTAGTCCCCATGCGGTCCGCTACATCCCGGAACTGATTCATCTCAGAACTGGAGCTTGGACCTTTGACCCCTTTCACCCACTTCACCGCCCCCCCCACCCC
>NW_006292908.1:556276-559957 GCF_000327345.1 Myotis davidii
CTCCCACAACCTCTAGCAACCACCATCTGTTCCCTGTATCTATGAATTCGGTTTCTTTAGATTCCGCATATAAGTGAAGTTAGACAGTACTTGTCTTTCTCTGACAAATGGCTATGTTCTTAAACTTGGATTTTCCTTTCCTTACCTTTCCCTAACTCACAGTGCAAGGACTCTGTCTAACTAAGTTATTCATTTACATGGAGACTGGATTTCTGAGACTGAGGTAGCACCCCTAGACGTGTGGGCCTGAATCATCATTCTGGCCCCAAATGTGTGACTGGGCGCACATGCTGGAGCCATAAAAGGGCCGGGCAGAGAGCACACCGTGCCTGGCCTCTGAAAACCAAGCTGAAGGCAATCTGGCCGGAACCACAGCACAGTGGCCTCAGAGAAAGGGAGAAAGACTTCACGCTTTTGTTGAAGAAACTCTTGCCCCGTTCCCTGTGGGGAGCAGTGCTGTCTGCCGGCCGGGACGACGGAGCGGGCAGCAGAGAAAGCAAGCGTGGCTCTAGTGTGGGCCAAAGGCACCCCAGACAGCGACAGCAGCATGTGCCCCAAAGACAACCAGGGCGTCCCAGGTGACCTCAGGGGGCCCACATGTGGGAGTTAGGATTCTCGTAAGAACACTGGGTGGGGTTCAAGAGGCTCAATAAGCATGTAGGGCACATGTGTCCCCCGCACCAGTTGGATCATCCTCACCCAGGCGCGTGGTCTGGGAGAATCCTGAGATCCGTGGATAGGTTAGGTGTGTGTGTGTGTGTGTGTGTGTAGGTATGTTTATTGACATGTCTGAATAGGCAAGCACTTTAATTCCATTTATTGTTCTGCTTAAGTGGAAACAGCCAACTGGATTATACCCAGAATGGGTAAAGACTAGATGAAATGAAGGCACAATAGACTGAAGAATGGAAAACGGAAGTTCAACAAACGAAAGTCCAGTTGGGTTTATCTTATACCGTCCACAGGGGGAGACACCGACTGAGGCCTTAGCTGTCTGGCCGGAGCCCTCCGAGGGTGGGCATCCTGCTGGGCACAGGGACTGCCTCCGGCTGCGTCCAGGGCTGAAGGCCGCGCTACCTGCCAGACCCCGACCGGCCTCCACCTGAGCTGGGATTCCCGTTTCTATCCAATCTGCAAGATGCCTACCACCCCAGGATTAGTCTCGGTAGATATGAATATTTTATTCATAAGAAATTAGTATTTTCAAGTAAAAAGAGATCATTCAGAATTCTTAGTGTATATGACCTTTATGAAATTCTTCAGTGAAAACCAATCCCACTGGATCCAATCTGACTCTAGCAAGCTGACCCAAATGGTTCCAGAAGTGCTGAGCACCAGATCCGGAACCTGAATGACCCTCCCAGGTAACGCCTGACTTGGAGTTGAGACACTGTCGTATTAGGGAAAGGCTGTCTTATCATTACAACCAGCGAAGCGAGCAAAAGCCATTCTTTTCCTGTTTCAGTGCTGTTTCTCCCGGCCGGGCCACTGCCCCTCTCTACTCTGTTGTCGGGCAGCAGGCAAGCCTGTCGTACAGGAGTCGCCGCCCCTGTTCCGGTGGTTTTCTCTCCTCTCCACTTCCACGAGCCAACGAAAATCGTGGGGTGTCTTTCCCAGAGTAGACTGGCATGCTTTAATGTCAATGTAAGTTTCTGTCACGTATCCCACTGAATGGGAGAATATGTTCACCAATGATACATCTGCTAAGGGCTTAATATCCAAAATTTCTAAAGAATTCATATAACTCAACACCAAAAACACACACACAATCCAATTAAAAAATGGGCAAAGGACCTGAATAGACACTTCCCAAAGAGGACATACAGAAGGCCAAGAGACATATGAAAAGATGCTAATCATCAAAAAATGTAAATTAAAACCACAATGAGCTACCACCTCACACCTGTCAGAAAGGCTGCCATCAATAAATCAACAAACGCTGGTGAGGATGTGGAGAAGAGGGGACCCTCGTGCACTGCTGGTGGGAATGCAGACTGGTGCAGCCACTGTGGAGAACAGTATGGAGTTTCCTCAAAAAATTAAAAATGGAACTCCCATTTGACCCACTGCTGGGTTTACATTCGAAGAAACCCAAAACACTAATTCAAAAGAATATATTCACGCCTATGTTCATTGCAGCATTATTGACAACTGCCAAGACATGGAAGCAACCCAGGTGTCCAAAACATACAAGTGAATAAAGAAGTTGTGGTCCATATACACAACAAAATATCCCCCAGACATAGAAAAGCACAAAGTCTCACAATCTGCGACAGCATGGACGGACCTAGAAGGCATTATGCTAAGAGATATCAGTCAGTCAGAGCAAGACGAACACGGTGTGACTTCCCTCACCTGTGGAATCTAAGCAACAATCCAAACAAACAGATAAAACAGAAGCGAAGTCACAGATACAGAGAACAGGCTGGCGGTGGCCAGAGGGGAGGGGGATCCACAGGACTGGGTGAGAAAGGTGAAGGGACTAAGAAGTACAAACTGGTAGTTACTAAACAGTTGTGGGGTGTACAGTACAGCACAGGGGATACAGCCCACAATATTGCAGTAACTATGTATGGTGCCAGGTGGGGACTGGAAATACCAGGGGGACCACTTAGTAAAGTACCTGATTGTCTAACTACGACGCTATACACCTGACACTAATAGAATACAGAATAATGTAGACTGTAAACTGTTATTGAAAAAAATATAAAAGTTACTGTCACAGCTCCAATGACTGTCTGCATTTCAAGGTAGTTCCGGTTTTTTATTATTAAAAGCTGAGGATCCACAGCTTAGAAAGAAGAGAGGACCCTCCCTGTGCTGAGACGTCCCTGGAAAAGGGGTCGCAGACAGAGGCAGCTGGGGCTCACCCACATGGCAGGCCCAGCGTGGTGACCACACGGCGGCCCCATGGACGCGCCCTGTTCCTCCAGTGAACGGGGAAGCCAACATGCAGAGCACAGGTACCGGCCCACCCCTGTAGCGAAGTGTGAAAACCGGAAGATACACCCACACTTGCTCGGCCGGGGAAGCCGGGCTCCTGCCCCCTCCCCACCGACGTCCGCAGGAGGGAGAAGCTGATGGACACACAACTCTAACCCCAGCTCCCTGTGCGGACAGGCGGGCTGGGGTCGGAGACGCTCCCTGGGCTCGGCACAGTCCCAGAGGCGGACATGCATGACGATAGCGTGTCGGAGACGGGGTTCTGCAGGAAGGCCACCCGGCATCCGGAAGACGGCCGGTACTCACATGTACATGTATTTGTCCAGCTTCGCCGCAAAATGCCGCGGCATCTCTCCGCAGCCGTAGTAGTTGCGGTCGTTTTCGGGCAGGTGGTCCACGTCGTGGAAGATCACGCAGTCCCACGCGCGGTCCCGCGTGGCCTCCCGGAAGCCCACGTTGAAGAGCATGGCGCGGTTGAAGGGCTGCGAGCCGGTCTGCATGGGAGAGACACGGAAAGGCCACGCGGGCCGGGTCGCCTGGCTTTCCTCCCCAGTTTCCTAACGCGGTGCCTCATGGCCAGATAATGAACACATCGGAACCAGCAGCTACAATAGTCCACACTCCAGGGCTTTCCACATCGGGAATCAGCGGCTACAACAGTGCACACTCCAGGGTTCTCAAACACCCACTGAAACTTACGTGCGTTATTTCAGGCTCTGGTAAATTACAAGACCATGG
>NW_006292908.1:560279-560544 GCF_000327345.1 Myotis davidii
TCTTTTCTTTTCTCGCTTTTAATTTCCCCCCTTCTTTTTCCCAATTTCATTTTTGCACTCCCTTTTTTGATCCATACTTTTCTTTTTTCTCTTTTATCTTTTTCCTTTCCTTCTGCCTTATCTCCTAATTCTCTTAATTTGGGTGTTGCTCATATCTGTTCTTTTCTTAGCTGTCTTCTATTTCCCCCAGAATCTCCATTTTTTATATTTTTACGCTCCCTTTTGTCCGATCGATTTTGTCTCCACAGGTTAACCAGGTAACTGA
>NW_006292908.1:568088-569624 GCF_000327345.1 Myotis davidii
CAAACAAGTGAATAAAGAAGTTGTGGTCCATATACACAACAAAATATCCCCCAGCCATAGAAAAGCACAAAGTCTCACAATCTGCGACAGCATGGACGGACCTAGAAGGCATTATGCTAAGAGATATCAGTCAGTCAGAGCAAGACGAACACGGTGTGACTTCCCTCACCTGTGGAATCTAAGCAACAATCCAAACAAACAGATAAAACAGAAGCGAAGTCACAGATACAGAGAACAGGCTGGCGGTGGCCAGAGGGGAGGGGGATCCACAGGACTGGGTGAGAAAGGTGAAGGGACTAAGAAGTACAAACTGGTAGTTACTAAACAGTTGTGGGGTGTACAGTACAGCACAGGGGATACAGCCCACAATATTGCAGTAACTATGTATGGTGCCAGGTGGGGACTGGAAATACCAGGGGGACCACTTAGTAAAGTACCTGATTGTCTAACTACGACGCTATACACCTGACACTAATAGAATACAGAATAATGTAGACTGTAAACTGTTATTGAAAAAAATATAAAAGTTACTGTCACAGCTCCAATGACTGTCTGCATTTCAAGGTAGTTCCGGTTTTTTATTATTAAAAGCTGAGGATCCACAGCTTAGAAAGAAGAGAGGACCCTCCCTGTGCTGAGACGTCCCTGGAAAAGGGGTCGCAGACAGAGGCAGCTGGGGCTCACCCACATGGCAGGCCCAGCGTGGTGACCACACGGCGGCCCCATGGACGCGCCCTGTTCCTCCAGTGAACGGGGAAGCCAACATGCAGAGCACAGGTACCGGCCCACCCCTGTAGCGAAGTGTGAAAACCGGAAGATACACCCACACTTGCTCGGCCGGGGAAGCCGGGCTCCTGCCCCCTCCCCACCGACGTCCGCAGGAGGGAGAAGCTGATGGACACACAACTCTAACCCCAGCTCCCTGTGCGGACAGGCGGGCTGGGGTCGGAGACGCTCCCTGGGCTCGGCACAGTCCCAGAGGCGGACATGCATGACGATAGCGTGTCGGAGACGGGGTTCTGCAGGAAGGCCACCCGGCATCCGGAAGACGGCCGGTACTCACATGTACATGTATTTGTCCAGCTTCGCCGCAAAATGCCGCGGCATCTCTCCGCAGCCGTAGTAGTTGCGGTCGTTTTCGGGCAGGTGGTCCACGTCGTGGAAGATCACGCAGTCCCACGCGCGGTCCCGCGTGGCCTCCCGGAAGCCCACGTTGAAGAGCATGGCGCGGTTGAAGGGCTGCGAGCCGGTCTGCATGGGAGAGACACGGAAAGGCCACGCGGGCCGGGTCGCCTGGCTTTCCTCCCCAGTTTCCTAACGCGGTGCCTCATGGCCAGATAATGAACACATCGGAACCAGCAGCTACAATAGTCCACACTCCAGGGCTTTCCACATCGGGAATCAGCGGCTACAACAGTGCACACTCCAGGGTTCTCAAACACCCACTGAAACTTACGTGCGTTATTTCAGGCTCTGGTAAATTACAAGACCATGGCATTATCCAGCCCACTGGGTGAGCAGCACATTCACAGGATG
>NW_006292908.1:569702-612015 GCF_000327345.1 Myotis davidii
GCTGCACGGAGGCGCTGAAAAGCCGAGGGCAATGGCCGCCTCTGTGTGTGAGGCTGGTGGCAAACCACTCACCTCCAACACACACTGCACATACACCACGCGTGTGCGTGAGCAAACCCCTGCACTGAACCAAAGCCGCACCCGCTCTCGGCTGCTGCGTGCTACACGCCCAGGCTCAGCCAGGGGCAGGGCCCTCGCACAGGACAAACCCGGCAGCACTGTTCCCTGGTCTCCACTGTTCACACCGCACACCCCACTCCCCAGCAGACAATGTCGCTTCGAAAGCCGTGTCGCCCACACCCAACCACTGCTCACTCCGCCCACCGCAGCCACGTCAGCATCCTTCCTACCCGGACAACCGCACGGCTTCCTAATTGTTCTCCTTTAGCAGGGGTCCTCAAACTTTTTAAACAGGGGGCCAGTTCACTGTCCCTCAGACCATTGGAGGGCCGGACTGTAGTTTTAAAAAAACTATGAACAAATTCCTATGCACAGATCTTATTTTGAAGTAAAAAAACAAAACGGGAACAAATACAGTCTTTGTATTTGCATGTGGCCCGCGGGCCGTAGTTCGAGGACCCCTGTCCTTTAGCCTGGTCCCCTCCATCTATACTCTGCACAGTCAGCGCATTAGAGCAACAGTAGGATCATGCATTCCTCTCCTCGAAACCCTCAGTCTCCCCATCGCGTGTGGAATAGTCCAGGTCCTCCCTGGGCGAGTTAAGTGCTTCGTTCCCTGCTTCTCTCCCCATCTCTGGTTTCCTCCCTGACATTCCCTCCCACTCATCCCTCCAGCAAGACTAACCCCGTTGCCCAGGCACTCCGCCCCTCTCCTGCCAATGCCCATCCCCCAACATTAGCACAGCTCCTTGCTTTACACCACTCAGGGCTGCTCCAACCTCACCTCCGCCAAGAGGCCTTCCCTGAATGCTCTGCTGAGGCGGGTGCCAGCGGTCCATCTGACTCCTGACTTCCAGAAACGTGTCCAAACCTCCCCACTATTCCATCGCTTTGTCCTTGCGGTTCAATACCTTTTACCAAGTGTTTCTCATGTTGGAGGTTGGAAAGGAGAAGGGTGAATGTGTGTGCAATCTTCCACATTTAACGAGGAGCTCTGGGCTCCCATTTTAGCGCTTCTGGGCACCGGCCCAGCAGGAAAATTACTCCTGTTTCACATGTGCTAACGATGCTGCATGCTGTCAAGTACACCAGCCTGAATTAACATCGATCGAGGCTGAGGTTCCGACTGAAGAGCTTTGTGAAATATGGATCTCGGGTGCTTTGCAAGGAGGCCTTTGTCGGGCACGTGAAATGACTTAGCGATGCTGGGCTCTGGGGAGAATGCGGCTTCCGAAATGCAGAAGCAGACACTCCCTCCCAACACGCTGTGGAGGCTGAACTGTGAAAAGGAAGCTGGCAGCTGTGCAAATGGACTGAGAAGCGCACAGCTATGGCTGTCGTGGAAGTAGCTAAATTTTTTACTTGTGATCCGGTTTTAGAAAATCCATTTTCATAGTAGAGATTGTTACTTAAAACTGTACCTATGCACGATGCAGTATATGATCATCAGCTGCACAGGGAACAAGCTTTCAGGGGGATGTGCATACAGAGAAGCAAACATTCTATTAAAAACCAAGGACTTCCAGAGAAATAAATAGAGGCAAGAGGCTACGAACAAGAAATTAAAAAAGAAAAAAAAGAGCAGATGACTTCCTAGAATAAACCACACAGGAGCTGGCAGAACACACTCTATGACAATCTGAGGAATAAAATGTGAGTACTGTCTACCTCCAAAAACCAGCACCTAATAACGTAAAACAGGTCACTTCCTGTCTACTGATATATAAGGAAATACATTTTTAGTCAGGCTTAGTGTGAGTTAAAAAAAAAAAAAAAGGAAAACTTGGGATAAAATGAGTTCATCAATGTCAAAACCAGAAGTATCTAAATAATATGTATTTGACACACAAACAGAATGTATAGTTTTCGCAACGCTGTGCAGAAATCAGAGGTGAAATTCAGCAGGCGCCCTAATGTTTGGGAGTCGGGGTGGGGGAACGACCAGAAAGAAATCAAAGATGACATTTTAAGTGTAAAACTAGGTAATTACAGAAGCAGGAAGAAAGTACAAGTATGGAAAAGATCTCAAAAGGCTTCGAATAAGACAAAAGGAATCCTAGATAATAAAAGGCCAGAGGTATCACCACCGAAACAACCAAAGACCAGACCACCACGGCCCCTTGTGGGCTGGCCCCGCCCCCAAGCAATCGGTTAGGGGCAATCAGGCAGGCAGGCAGAGTGGTTAGGGGTGATCAGGCAAGCAGACCAGAGGTTAGAGGCGATCAGGTAGGCAGACGGCCCCTCGCAGGGCGTATATAAAATACTGAGGCAAGATAAACATTTAGAGAGAAAAATTAGCTGGTAATACAAAGAAGAGAGAAACAAATATTTAGTTTAATAGGTACGATATAAGATGAGTAAAAAATGCTAGGAATACATCAACTGATAATTGGATTAACAAAATGTAGTATATGTGCCACTACCAGTTCATTCCAAAATTCAATGAAATCCAAATATAAAACCAAGCATTCTAGTTACCTGGTTAACCTGAAGCTAAATATTTTTAATCCAACCACATCTAAGAGTGCATGACGCTCTAGCAGACGTGGTTACCATTTGGAAAAATATCCTCACCTGTTCGATGACATAAAAGGCAAATTCCAGCCGCTGTTTCTGGAGCATCGGAATCAGATGCAAGAAGAAAATTGGCAGGTGTTCGTGGCGATTACGGAAAGGGATGAGCACTGCCACCTTTAGAGCAAAAACAGTCACACGTGAACAACAGAGCAGCAGCGCTGGAGGCAAAACTAAGCCCTGATCCTCACAAACTAACAACGGTGTTAAAGCCACACCCTACGAGTCTTCTCACTGGGGACCTAGCAGTGAGCAAAAGCAGGCAGGGCCCCTGCCTTCGCCTCCTTGACCTCGGGAACCTGGGGCGGAATGCGTGGGCTCTGAGGGCCGTTCTAAGGTGTGTGGTCGTTACCCTATGAGCACCAGGAGAAGTCGTGGGAAGACTGAAAATGCCTGGTAAGGTCAGATATGGTGATGGCAGAGACTTAGTGATAGAAAGAGTTGATTATAGAAAGCTGAAAGTGGACTGGGAGATGGTTTGGAAACCTTTGCAACAGTTGAGGTGAGGACAGCTTGACCTGAGAGGCGGTTGGAGAAGAAGAGAGGTGCACGTTGTTTTGAAACATTTAAAAAGGTCGACAGACAGGATTTGTTTATGGATGAGGTGTGAGAAGTGAGGGAGAGGGATATGTCAAGCTCAGTGGTTGAGCTTCAACCTCTGAACCAGGCGGTCATGGTTCGATTCCCGGTCAGGGCACATGCCCCGGGTTGCAGGCTTGATGCCCCAGTAGGGGGCGTGCAGGAGGCAACCAATCGATAATTCTCTCTCATCATTGATGTTACTATCTGTCTCACTCTCTCCCATTCTCTCTCTGAAATCAATAAAAATATATTTTACAAAAAAGTAACTTCTAGGTTTTAAAGCAAATCATAAATAATAACCTTATGTGTTTAAATTGAAGTTAAGAGAGATACCACCTAAGTATCTATTATCCTACACGTGGCTTATCTGGCCTAGAGGTATTTTTAAGCAATATAAGAGATGTGTCCTGGGATATACATGAAGTTTTATCATTACATTAACATTTTTCATTTAATCAAAATGCACAATTAAATTTTGCTACATTTTATTTTTTTTCAGTGGTAAGATAATATTCAGGTTAAAATAAAATTACGTTTAAGATGCTTAACAAAAAGATCATGTAAGCACAGAAAACAGAAAAATTTGTCCTTAAGTCCCCCCCACCCCCAAAAAAGAAAAAAATATAATGTACATGGAAATTAAAATGGTTTCTCAGCAGGTCAAATTTTTGTCTAACAGTAAAAAACCCATTTGTTGGAACTATCAAAATCAAGACTAGAAAACACCATCTATATAAAATGTGTTAATATAACATAAGAATATGTGAATAATTACCAATCATCACAACTCAAATACTCTATTTTCTGGATCCAAATTTTGTCATAAAAGCCAAGTCACCCTATAACTCAGTTTGCCCTTGAAACAGCTAAAATGTTTTCTAAACATTACTTTCTTAGCAATTTCTGAGCTAAACTGGCTTGAGCATAATTGTAAATTTTCTAATAAAATCTGAAATTAAGATAACTTCTCTAGCCGAAACCGGTTTGGCTCAGTGGATAGAGCGTCGGCCTGCGGACTGAAAGGTCCCAGGTTCGATTCCGGTCAAGGGCATGTACCTGAGTTGCGGGCACATCCCCAGTGGGGGATGTGCAGGAGGCGGCTGATCGATGTCTCTCTCTCATCGATGTTTCTGACTCTCTATCTCTCTCCCTTTCTCTCTGTAAAAAGTCAATAAAATATATTTTAAAAAAAAGATAACTTCTCTATACATTATAAATTCTAAAATCGTTACATTTTCAAAGAACATAACAGTCAAACTATATCTAATCAAAATTTGTGTCGCTCTACATTCTGGATTTTTAAACACAATCTAAATTGGCTATGATAAAAAAATTATTTAAGAACATTAAATCTGGGATTTACTAGAATTTCACACCCAAATTTCACTAACAAATAAATAAATGTAAATAACTGGGAGTGCTAGGTTTAGGACCTAATCCTACCTGTAAAATCAGGGCATAGCATTAGATACAGCCAATAAAAATAAAAAAATAGTAACATTCATTTGTGTATATTATATTACCAGGATCATAAATGAGAGCAATTTTTAAATTCTGAAAATGGTTTTACTTAGAGCGAACAGGAGATGATTTCGTCAAATTAAAGATGTCTAACCCAGAAACCCCACCACTAATTTTCCCTTCACGCCGACGGGAGAGCAGAGAACGGCTGTGAAGAGGCTGAAGTTTTCATGTTTACTCTGTCTTACCCAGTGTTTGCTAAGCGGTAGGAACTAAAGAGGGCCTGGGACCCTGCCAGCCCCAGCTTGGATCCCACTCCCTTTCGGTTTGCCCTTAAGGTACCTCCTGGCTTATGAATTTGAGCCACAAAACTGCCAGAGCAACCCTCATCCACATCCCTTCCTCCCCGCTCGCCCCCCGCCCCCCGCCTCACACACACACACGCACACACACACACACACACACACACACACATGGTAGGGCTACTGCTGTGCTGGGCTCTCCCTGCTGACTGGGCTCTGCCCAGTGGGCTGCAGTGTCCATTACTAGTGTATCCTAGCAACCTCCAAACCAGTACAACTCCCAGGGCAGGGCAGGGACCCTGAGTGACTCTTAGGAGAGGAAACTGCTATGAAAAGATCAAAGAGAGAAAGGAATGAGACAGTGAGTGCAGGTCCCTACCACAGCCTTCTCTGAGGCGCACCAGGATGGAGACTTGTAGTGAAAGAGGCAGCTGGTCCTGGTGCTGAACGAGCCACAGGCTGGCGTCGATGGGCTGTAAGACCCGTTCAGGCGAGTTACAGACACAAGGGAAGAGGCTATGAACTCCTAGTAGCTCCAGAGTCCATATCATTTCAATACAATTAGGCTGAGTGCTGAGTTAAACATATAAGAATAAACAACGGTAAAGTCACAGCCCGTAATGCAACCATTTCTTCAATGAGGCATTTAAAAGATCAAGAGCTGTTTTTGTCTTTAATCTTAGAAGGAAACTGAGAATGTCCTAAGTGTGCCGGCAAATTCAAATAAGCAAAACCGTTGTTTTAATAGCAAAGAAATGTCCACATTTGAATGAGACAGTTAGGAGAAATTCTGAATGGTGTGCCTAAAGCAACGTTTTTGTTCAGATCAAGCTGAACAGAATTTAACATTTCCCTTGGCCCGTCCCTTCTCACGGCTGTGGATTGACGTTCCAGATGGCTGACCATTTGTTGCCTGGGACAAGATCTCCGGGTTCTGTGGTCAGTTATCTCCAGCTCTCACAGCCTTGCTTTCGGGACGTTCCTCCTTGGCTGTGCCCTGATCTGCTGGTGAGCCCGTCCTGCGGATGCCTCTCCAGCGGCAACAGAGACATCTGGTCGTTACCCCCTGTAAACACCCTTCATCATCTCGTGATGCTCCACACCCCTCTCGTTCAAGCACAATTACCCCGTCAGTCCCTCCCACTGAAACCACGGACCTTACTGCCTCTGTCTGTGCCTCTGTTTATCCTCCCTGCCTGTTTTCTCCTGTCGCACCAGCAAGAGGCCCGTGCACAGGCGCCCCATCTGTTTTCGTCCTACTTTTAAACTCCCAGCAACCCAGCTGCGGTGGCCCTAGAGCAGTGGTCGGCAAACTCATTAGTCAACAGAGCCAAATACCAACAGTACAACGATTGAAATTTCTTTTGAAAGCCAAATTTTTTTAACTTAAACTATATAGGTAGGTCCATTGTTATTAACTTAATTAGGGTGCTCCTAAGGCTTAGGAAGAGCCACACTCAAGGGGCCAAAGAGCCGCATGTGGCTCGCGAGCCGCAGTTTGCCGACCACGGACCTAGAGGACACGGCTCCACACCTGCCCCTGTGAGGCGCTAGCCTCCTGCCCCTCACCCCCCCTCCCATTCATTCAGGTCCATCGGGCCTCCTCCTCCGCGTCCCAGTGCCTCCAGGAGCTCCTCACATAGGAGGCACTTGATAGGAAAGGCAGCTCGAGTCCCTTCCCACACCAGAACCGGCCTGTCTGGGGAGTGAGGGGTGCAGTCTCCGTTAGCACCAAACCCCGGGTGGCTCTGAGGCAGGTGGCGAGGACCCATCGAGGAGCTGGGACGGGCAAGGGGGACCAGGCCTCTGCGGAGATAACAGCTTCCGGCAGCTGCCTGGCCCTCCAGCCTGCAGGGTTTAGACCAGGCCGCCGGCCGCCCCCTGACCTTTCCCCTGCGTGGAAAGGCAGTGTCCCAGGCGCACCCTCCATCTCCAACCTCCGGTAGAAGCAGCACCCTCCTGCACTGGGTCTGCCACGCGAGCCCGCCCCGTTCAGCTGTGCCGGGAACGGCTCAGCTCCCAGGAACTAGCCCAGCCGTGGGCAAACTACGGCCCGCGGGCCGGATCCGGCCCATTTGAAATGAATAAAACTATTGGAAAAAAAAAGACCGTACCCTTTAATGTAATGATGTTTACTTTGAATTTATATTAGTTCACACAAACACTCCATCCATGCTTTTGTTCCGGCCCTCCGGTTCAGTTTAAGAACCCATTGTGGCCCTGGAGTCAAAAAGTTTGCCCACCCCTGAACTAGCCGTTCATTAATGGATCCTTTACGTGTTTTTAAAAAAGGCCCTCAAATGTTAAGAATCAAGTTAGTAGCAATGTTTCACATAAATCTAGTTATTCCTTCTCTCCCCGTCCCCTCAGCTCTGTTGCAAGGCTCGAATGGGGCCCTGTTGAACGTAAGTGGCAGGGAGGAGGGCGCTTAGTTAACTATGGCAAGGACAGGCCACCTCCGAGTGAGCCCCGAACGTCCTCTCACGCCTGTACCTGACACCTCGGAACCAGAGACTGTATTCTCAGCAGGGTCTGCGCAAAGCTGAACTAAAAGCAGCATTGCCACGCAGCTCCTAAATAAATGAGCTGATTTTTAGATCCCTCCGTTCGCTTGCTCCTAGGAACTCCACTTTCCGTACTGCTGTCCACTGGTTTGCGTGGACAGCACTGACACCCTACTGAAATCTCTAAGTCAAAACTCCCTATGTGCGTCTATAGGGTGTCCCAAAATTCACGCAAGATTTGAATTTCGCGTGAGCATTAACAACAACAAAAAAATAAAAGCCTAATTTTACTTGGTTTATTGAATCAGATTCTAATATCTGTTGCCCTTTGATTTCAATCCCTTCAATTTGATAAGCATTACCTAGTACCAATGATGGCCCAGGAGCAGGGACAATGAAGACCAATGAAGACCACGGCTTTGTGTATGTGCCAGCAAAACCGTGGAGGCCATTGACCCGATGTGCTATTCCATACATAACCCTATACTGTATACTTTATGAATCAATAAAAAATTTACGATTCTTAATTATAAACCTGTGTTTTCTATCAAAATTACTTCTTGCGTGAATTTTGGGACACCCTATACCTGTCTGCTGGAAAGTGAGAAGAAAACAAGCCACAACATTTAAAGTCCAGTGTCTGATAGGAGCTCTGGAGGACAGGAATGCTTCGTTTCTCTCATCCCAAATCACCCTCTGCGATGGCACACAGCGCACTCCCGAGGGCCGCCCCGAGCCCACACGAGTGTATGTGTGAGGACCCCTCCCTGCTAACCCACAGCCTGCGACCGAGGGGCTCGCCTTCATCGCATCTAACATACACGGTCGTCACCCAAGTCAGCTAAACAATGTATCTGCCCAGCACGTGTTTAAAAAGTGAGAGTTATAGAAATTGGGCCACATTATATATACAAATGGAAGGAAAGTCAATCAGGAAGTATGGAAAGATTCATTTCTTAACCAAATCTGATCTGGAAAATAGCAGAGGACAGTTAGTAAAATAGAATGTTTCACCAACATTTGTACTGGAATTCCTTTAAGGCAGCCTCCTAACTGAACGCGGCTTTTATTTGTCACATAAACTCAGTGCAATGAAGCTGGTTTTGGTGTTTGCCATATACGGGGTGGGGGAAAGTAGGTTACGGCTGTAATACTAATAACACAAAAATTCATAATAATACAAGAACAAACCCTGTTTTGCAGACTCACAACTGTAAACCTACTTTTGCCCACCCCGGGTATGACAACATGCTCCAATTTTGGGAGCACAGATATAAAAGAGACACATTCCCCAAACACGAAGAGCTCAAGGCCAATTAAGGAAAGGACTTTTATCATAAGCTTAACAGCACAGACTTCTCCCTCCCAGCAGTGATACTGTTCTCGTACACCAGAAAAACCCACAAACATTCCAGCAGAATACTGAGATTTCAAAAGAGAAGTTGGAAACCACTCCCAGATTAAGGTGACATCACAGTCCTTTAGGACATAACCTGTGATTTAATCATATGTAGTTTTCAGTTGACTTGCGTCAGTGCCACTTCCTCTTCAACCATAAAAACATCCCCTGGCTGTGCATTTAACCAATTTCATAGTCGTGAGAGCAAGTCGAGGCCATGCCGGGGTTTTCTATTACCGTGCTTTTAAGCAGCAGACGCAGGCTCTCCCCCTTACAGTTTCTCAAATAAAACATTAAGTAGAATTCCGACATAACAAAGAGATAAAAAGTTGGTACTCTGGCTCAGGCGGCATGGCTCAGTGACTGAACGACGACCTATGAACCAGGAGGTCACAGTTCAATCCCCAGTCAGGGCACAGGCCTGGTTGTGGGCTCGATCCCCAGTGTGGGGCATGCAGGAGGCGGCTGATCAATGATTCTCTCTCATCGTTTATGTTTCTCCCTCTCTCTCTCTCTCTCTCTCTCCTTTTCCCTTCTTCCCTGAAATCAATAAAAACATAACTGAAAAGGAAGTCTGTGCTCTGCCTTCGGAAACTGGTGAAGAGCCCCGCGCTCTCCTTTCTGTCTCAGGGACCTCTGAGTGGCCTCTTTAGAATTCTGGGCTCAGAGGAACAGAGCCTGAAAACCCCAATGTTGGACCCAAGCGGAAACCAGGACATTACTACCCTCCCCATGTGCTGGCACCGGCTCCCGGACCTGGAGGGGCCGTGCCTCAGGTGTCAGCAAGCGCTAGGGACAGGTGGTGCAGGAGGCAGAGCAATCACGGCCTCTCCTCCAGACAGAACAGAACTGCTACGGGATCTCTAAGACTGGTGATAACACGTGAGCATACTCTTTACATGTGAAGACTGGTGATAACACGTGAGCATACTCTTTACATATGAAGACTGGTGATAACACGTGAGCATACACTTTACATGTGAAGACTGGTGATAACACGTGAGCATACACTTTACATGTGAAGACTGGTGATAACACGTGAGCATACACTTTACATGTGAAGATACAGTTACAGTCTTCCTGGGGAACAATATTAAATGGCATTTGAACTATGAATATGTATGCATCCTATATAATAAAACCCTAATATGCAAATCGACCAAATGGCAGAACAACCAGTTGCTATGACGTGCACTGACCACCAGGGGGCAGATGCTCAGCGCAGGCGCTGCCCCCAGCACACAGGCCCCAGGCCAGCCAAGGCGAGTACCAGCAGGGGGGCCCTCCCCAATCGCCCCCCATCACCCCGCCAGTCATCCCACAGATGGGCCTGATCGCCGGCCAGGCCTAAGGGCCCTACCTGTGCACGAATGTCATCAGGCCTCTAGTTAAATATAAAAGAGTTGATTTCTTTAATCCATTCAGACCTACAGCTGTTTCACTGAGTATTCTCAATCACGCGCACGTCTCCTCGGAGGCACAGCCATGCCGCCCTGCTCACGAGCAAACGTGCCTCACCTTCCACCTGGGCTGGCAGTCCTTCGGCCTCCAGTGTCCTCCGGGCCCAATGTCTACATCCTTGGAGAAGAGCTGATGAATTTCATCAAAACTGACTTCACTCACGTTGACATTGAGAAATCCCCCTGGAAGGTCAAGAACAGGAAGAATGGTTTTAATATTTTTTTTTCTTGCCTCAAAGATGAAGTACGACAAGCCAGCACTCTGTAGGGTGAGCGGCATAACTCAGCTGCCGGAGCAGTGCGGTCTGTTCCTGTTATCACCACATAACTGTCAGTATCACCCCCTTTCCATTTTAGTTTGCATGATAAATTATATGGTCACACTATCATTACCTTTAGTAAGTCAACCTAAAAAAAACAACATATGTAACCTTTTGGTTTTGAGTAATGAGTATTTTCATAGCCTCTGGGAAATGTTTGCATGTCATTTCAACTTTGCACATCATTGCAGTTTAACAGCTACTGAAGTTATTTAAACATTATGTTTAATTTCAATACAGTCGACGAGGGGACACAACAGCATAGCACCAAAGAGGTAATGAATTCAGCAGTCAGCCTGACCAGGAGCTCTCGATGGGAGACATTATTTCACTTCTCCGTGCCTCGGTTTCCCCTTGGGTAAGTGGCGACGATAATGCCTGCCTCCCAAAGGGGTTGTACCCATCAGATCAATGGTTCTCAACCTGTGGGTTGCGACCCCTTTGGCGGTCGAACGACCCTTTTACAGGGGTCGCCTAAGACCATCCTGCATATCAGATATTTACATGACGATTCATCACAGCTATGAAATAGCAACGAAAATAATTTTATGGTTGAGTCACAACATGAGGAACTGTATTTAAAGGGCCAGAAGGTTGAGAACCACTGCATTAGACGAAATAGTGTGAAGGACCGAGCAGAGTGTCAGCACAAAGGTACACACTCACAAATATGTCAGCTACTGTTACTGTCATTTTTAAGAGAGAAAGTCTGCAAACACAATTCTGCAAATTTTTTTAAAGATTTTTAATTTTTATTTTTAGAAAGAAAGGAAGGGAGAAGAAGAGAGAGAAAAACATCAGTGTGAGAGCAAAACCCTGACAGGCTCTCTCCTACGGGGGATCGAGCCCACCACCGGGCATTGCCCTGACCAGGAGTCAAACAGGCAACTTTCGGTGCATGGGACAACGCCCAACCAACTGAGCCACACTGGCCAGTGTGTAATGGTGCAAATTTATTTTTTAATATGTTTTTATTTATTTTAGAGAGAGAAGAAGGGAGAGGGAGACAGAGATAGAAACATCAGCATGCCCCCAACCGGGGATTGAGCCTGCAACCCAGGCATGTGCCCTGACCAGGTATTGAACCAGCGACACTCAACCACTGAGCCACACCGGCTGGACTGCAAATTTATGTTGCGCACCTACCACATATCCCCACAGACCCGAGATACTGAAGGTGTCTCTCCTAATAGGTTTTTTAGCGTATACCATTGGAAGAGGAACAATCTTAGTCATAAAATCATTTCCATTCCCTTAAAAACAAAATGAAGAACTAACAGAACGAAGTTCTTTCCAGCCTCCTCATCTCACAAAACAGAAACCAACCAATGCTGAGGTTCCCATTTCTGAGCCTCCGCGGCCAGGACTTCACAGCATAAAGCATGCAGTTCCGCTCGGGGGAGCCCCTTTCCTCGCTTCTGCTCCTCTATTCCAGAGGCTTCCTCAGCCGCCTCTCTCCCCAGCCCCCTCTCCATCAGGGGCTTCCCTGAAGCACGGAGGCAGGCATGCTGGGAAGAAGTATTCTAACGTGCAATGTCTGGTCAGACTGCGGGCCGAAGAGTCCCGGGTTCGATTCCGGTCAAGGGCATGGACCTCGGTTGCAGGCTCCTCTCCAGCCCAGGCCCTGGTCAGGGCACGTGCAGGAGGCAGCCCATCGATGAGTTTCTCTCACATGGATGCTTCTGTCTGTCTTTCCCTCTCTCTTCCACTCTCTATGAAAAATCAATGGGAAAATATCCCCAGGTGAGGATTAAAAACAAAAAAAATAATAAAATGCAGATGCCTGGGTTTCACCGAGTAACCTAGGAAAAAATTCGCAATCTTCTATCTGCCTGTTCTGCTGACAATGTTTGTGGTCTTTGAGAACCAAATACAAAATCTGGCCCTGCAATCAACTGAAATGCACACAAATAAATCTGATGCATTCAATAGGATGCTGGATTGCTAAAATGACAGTAATCAGGCCAAATGATACGCAGCTCACGTAAGTCACTGAGGCCGGTGTTCTGTATGCACTGTTAAACCAATTTGGGGGGCCTTTCTTCCAGCTTTCTTGCTTCAACAGCTGTAATCATCATGACTGTTGGGAGTTTCTCCAGGATCGTTTGCAGTGTAACTTGCCTCTTGCACACCCGTGTGCTGGCGAGAGAAGAGGCAGCCCTGTATCTTGCTCCTCAATGACCAGGGCCTCCCGTGTCCATCACTCACTCCTGGCTGCCGCCCCCTCACATTCCTCAGAGTCCCTCAGCAGCTTTCCTCTGTGCTTGTGCTCTTTGCTCTGAGACCCTAGCAACGTGCTGGCTGACGGCCCAAGATGACCCAGTGGCATGAGATTGGCATGCCAGAGGTAAGAGCGACGTTTTTTTCTGGATTGTGGGAACGGGAACAGTGAAGGTGCAATCACAGAGAGAAAAGAAAAAGAATCAACACTCATTCTTGTGTGTGTGTGTGGGGGGGGGGGGGTTAAGTGAAGATCCTGTTCACAGGAAGGGAAGGGAGAGAGCACAGTATAGACCAGTGATGGCGAACCTTTTGAGCTCGGCGTGTCAGCATTTTGAAAAACCCTAACTTCACTCTGGTGCCGTGTCACATATAGAAATTTTTTGATATTTGCAACCATAGTAAAACAAAGATTTATAATTTTGATATTTATTTTATATATTTAAATGCCATTTAACAAAGAAAAATCAACCAAAGAAATGAGTTCGCGTGTCACCTCTGACACACGTGTCATAGGTTCACCATCACTGGTAGAGACTGTGGCCAGGAAGAAGCCCTGAGCAGAACTAGTGGTGACGCGGTTTCCAAACTGTCCCCAGTAGAAAGATTCCCTCAAGGTGAGCCTGTGATCAGGAGAGGGAGGACTCGGGGTCCCCTCCACTGCACCCACGAAGGCTACTCCACCTCCTGCACACGTGGGGCTTCCCCCATTCAGGTTCCGCCCCGACAGCATTCCAGTGTTCACAGGCAGGAGAGGACGCAGCCCCCTTGGCTGCAACCTGCGGAGAGGTCAAGGGCAACTAAAGAGCAAGGATCCCAGTTCCACAGAGAACTCCCCACCCTCAGTCCGTCGAGGCTACATCTGAGGTTTCCCAGTGAGAACACGTGCACTCTTTTTGCAGTTAGAGATGAAAAGATGTAAAATAAATGTATTGGCTGAAATCCATTTACCCAACAGACTGTCAAACTACAGCGGGAAGGCCGGGGAGGGTTGGGGGGCGGTAAGAGATCAATTTAAAAATCCATTTACCCAGCAGGGAACTCCATCAGCACATACATGTAAATAATGTCATTTATCAAAGCCTCACTCACCATGTGGGAGCTGGGGCTGGGGATAGGAAGGGGAGAGCAGGAGAACCGGGAGCCCGAAGAAAAGGGGGGCTGCCACTCCACGAGAGGGCGAAGTGGAGAATGAAGGTCGCGGGCAGCTCCTGTCAGTCTTGGCAACAAGGCCTGGGGGCCAACCCGCTTCGGTCATGGGCAAGAATAACCAACCACGCTGCGCCCGGCGAGGCAGGCCCCGGGCTGTGACTGCCTAACGCTGAAGTTTCCACGGGTGTGTAAATGAGGTATTTAAGTCGGCTCTATAGACATGGGCGCTTACAGATGAGATTGTGCTCTCAAGAAGGTAAGCCCAATGCTGAATTCGCAAGACACGCCACAACGCCTCCCACTTGGGGATGCGGGACCTAGATGGGTCTGGGGTCTGTTAGGTATGTGCAGGCTCAAACCACAGGGTAGTGTTTTCTATTAAAATGTGATTCTTTTTTAAATATATATATATATTATTTCAGAGAGGAAGGGGGGGAGAGAGAGAGAGAGAGAGATCAATGATGAGAACCATTGATCGGATGCCTCCTGCATGCCCCCTACTGGGGGTGGAGCCCACAACCTGGGCATGTGCCCTGACCAGGCCACCTAT
The DNA here is from genome assembly GCF_000327345.1 of Myotis davidii. Lineage (NCBI taxonomy): Eukaryota > Metazoa > Chordata > Mammalia > Chiroptera > Vespertilionidae > Myotis > Myotis davidii. Next base: position 584,347 of record NW_006292908.1, read on the forward strand.
GAGCCAGGAAGGGAGCCTTCACCAGATGCTGAATCTGCTGGATTAAGACACACCTGTACGCTTGCACACACTCACACTTCCTCCCCTCTCCTGTCCTGCTCTACTGATCCACAACTTTCCAAGTTTTAATTCCCCACCCAAAAAAATACCACCGAAGCACACAGATTAACCCCATCATCTGGTGGCAGTATCTAATACGTTGCTTTGAATAGAGTAAGCCATCAACCGAAACTGATGTCACCTTGTATGTGCATTTTGACGTCACAGGGGTGGTGGAGGGGATCTCTTGGCTAGCCGTCTTTTAACCCCTTCCCCAACAATTTTTTTGTTAAAAACGTTTCTTTTTCAGACTAATTTTTTTATTTTGGTTCTATATAGTATTTTTGATGCTGGTTATGAAAACAGTTTGTAACTCGTCTTCCTATAAACCATATTTTTTTACCATATTTTCTTAGTATACTCGTTGACGACTGAAAAAGAACATTTTGTGAAAACGAGTATACAAGTTTCTGCCGGGGAAGGGGTTAATTCATGACCAGTTGCCTCCACTTCTCATTTCCCTGCAACTTGTTAAATATTTACTCCTCCCCTCCAAGAGGCACGGTCCTCCTTGGTCGCCCCTCATGTGTGCGTGGCCTCCTACTTTACCAGGAACATGAGAGAAAGAGGCATGAACCCCCTCACTTTTCTCCACCGCACCTCCAAATAACGGTGCCCTCGCCTCTGAGCAGGTGGTGTCCCTACTGCTTCCCGAAGCTCATTCTTCATCCTGAGCACATCTGTTTCCTGGCACTTCCCCCAGATGTGGCCCCAAGGACACTTCCCTTATGTCCCCTTATTCCCAGGTCTCGTCTCTCCGAAGTTTCTGCCCACAACACCTAACCCTCAAGTCCATCTCTTCCTACGTTGTTCTTTCCTTGACCACCCCCCTTCCACGATTCCTTACCCCCATTCTCCTTGCCTTTTCCAGCAAACTTTTTGTTTAACCAATTAGTTTTTATGTATTTCTGAGTCACTTCTCGGGACAGCGTGTTCTGCTTCTTACCCACCACTCTGACATTGTCTCGCTGCGGTGCCCATTCATGTTCTACCTGCCAAGTTCGATGGCTCTCCGGTTGCTCATTCCACCTGCTTCCTTTGAGATACAGGACAAGAGGGAACACTCTCTCCTGGAGTGCTCTCCGCGCTGGCTTCCGGGACCGTGTTCTCCAGTTCCTCCATCTCCCGGACTCATGTCCCCCAGGGACCAGCTCTTAGCCTCCTTCTAGTCTCACTTCCTCTCGTCTCCAGCTCAGGCCCCTCTGATGACATCCAGACCTCAAGTTACCCATCCTGAGCTTTAAACAAAACAGCCCAGCACCGAGCTCATTCACTCCCCCACTCTCCGAACGCGGTGCTGACCCGGCACTGTTTGTTTCCGTTCACGGTCACCAAGCCAGAAACCTCGAAATTAACCCTGGTCCCTCGGTCCGTCACCACCGACCATCTGGTCAACAGCCTCCTCCTCTCTCCAACGCCACCACCCGGGCACATGCCCCTGTCATTCCTCCTGGGCCCCTACAGAAGGCTCCTCACTGGTCTTCCAGATTCCAGTATTTCCCCATTTTCGTCCATTTTCAACTTCTCATAAGAAGTACCATCTTTCTGAAGTACCACCCGAATCCATCCTTCATCTACTCGAAGCTAATGAATGTTGCAGTCCCTAGGGCAGCAGGGTATTGTTGGCTTGTTTCTGCTTTCTCCTTGTTTGCCCCTGGACCTGTGAAAGCTCTGCACCCCCACCCTAGAGAGATGAAGACCAGGCCATAACTCAACCCGAGGCTTACACACTCGGGGCTCCACTCCCTCTGAAGCCCACCGCATGGGCGCCTACGGAGTCGTGGAACCCACAAAGCCCTCGGACTGCTCAGTCCCTTACCAGGCCCTTCCGTTCCCTGTCCAGCCTTCTCCCCCACACGTCCCACTACACCCCCCTCCGTCACAGGGCCACCCTCATTCCTGGACGCAGGGCCTCCGGTGCTGTGATGCTGTCCCCTCCCCTCTTCCAGGCGCCCCTCTCTCTGGAATCTCCCTTCTCCTTCGGGAATGAAGTGCTGTCTGGCTCCCTTCCTTACACATAACCGTTTCATGGCCGTCAGCTCACTGCCTTTCTCTGAGCCCGTTATCTGCCCAGCTGGTACATAAGGTCATGTTTAGCTTTTCTCCTCCTGCCCCCACGATCAACAGAGCCCAGCCTACTGTGTGTGTGGCCTCGGCTCAACAACTGCTTGTCTACTCAAAAGTGACTCCCATGTCCCTTGTCAACAATAACTATATGCCTGACGGTTTATTACATTAATCATGATTTGAGCTTTCCTGAAGTTTGCTTGCTAACCTTTTCCCTCTTGGCTGATTTTCATTTGAATTGTTTAAACCAGCAGTTCTCCACCTGTGGGTCGCAACCCCTTTGGCGGTCGAACGACCCTTTCACGGGGGTCGCCTAAGACCATCCTGCATATCAGATATTTACATGATGATTCGTAACAGTAGCAACATTACAGTTATGAAGTAGCAACGAAAATAATTTCATGGTTGGGTCACAACATGAGGAGCTGTATTTAAAGGACCAGAAGGTTGAGAACTACTGATTTAAACTCATCTCAAAACGTCCTTGTAGCTTTTGTTGTGTTGAAAAGGCTAGTCTGGCTGGTGTGGCTCAGTGGTTAAGCATCCTATGAACCAGGAGGTCACAGTTTGATTCCTGGTCATGGCACATGCCCAGGGCTCTATCGCCAGTGTGGGGCATGCAGGAGACAGCCAATCAATGAATCTCTCCCATCATTGATGTTTCTATCTCCTCCTCTCCCTTCCTCTCTGAAATCAATAAAAGTATATTTAAAAAAAAGAAAGAAAACTAGCAACTATAGAAACTGTCTGGGCTAACCCATAAAAGGAGCTATTCCACAAACAGTAAGGACAGAATATAAAAGCCACTGCAAATGTGTTCTATTGGAATAAGAATGAAAAGTCGGGAAAATCACAGGTCAGCCTATCTTTATTTTAAAGCAAAGCGCACAACTGACATTCTCCATCTCGACCTCACCCGGAAAAAGCAAAGCATGCATCCGCGCTACGCAGTCACCGCCTGTCAGCTCTCAGAAAGGTGGGACTTCTATTTCACTTTGTTAGCACAGACAGTTTCACATAAATTGTATTTTAAATGAACGTGTATTTGCCATCTGGAGAATCTGTAAGTACTAACGTAACAAGGAGTATTCATTCATAGTGTATAAATAATCACATTAAAATAGACCGTATGGTGTAACTGGCTGAATATAAAATATTGCTGAAATCCATGAAATCAGTTTTATCTGAATTCCTATTGGAAATTTCAGATGCTATCTTTACGATAATGCAATGGAAAGTCTCATCGCTTCGCTAGAGAAAAAGCAAAAAGAAGTCACAGCGAGATAATCAAGCTCACCAGTTTTAAGCCTTAACTTCACTTTTGGTGATTGTTAAGACAATGAAGTACCATTCACACTTGAGTGGTTTTCGCCTAAGTAGATCTTAATCTTACACAGAACTTCCTATAACTATTATTTGGGGAGGTATCGTATTCAATTATTTTGTGTGATATTATAATAAGATTTTACACTCAGGAATGTTATTATGCTGGGTCTACCATCGCGGGGAAATAACCTTGTTAATTAAACGAATTTAAGGACGCAGAGCCAACTATACAACTCTTCGACTCCACACATATCTCCCAGGTCTCTCATTCCCTTGATCACTCACAGCCTGACTACACCATTTAGAGAAGTGAGGAGAAGGAGAGGGAATATGGAATTAACTCCAGTTAGGTTCAAGCGCTGCGCTGCTGTTTATCCTTGCAACGCTCTGAGGTCGATACTGTGACCCCAGACTTCACGCACGGGGAAACGGAGGCCCCCTTGGCAAAGACCCGCACTAGTGAAGGGGCCTCCTGGACGGCCCACGCCAGGCGCTCTCGGCAGGAGCCTCCTTGTGCTGGCTGAGCCCACGGCCCCTTTCCACGGAGTTACCTGTATGGGGCCATATCTCCTGCCCAGTAACCCCGTCACTGTGGCCACAGCTAACTGGACAAGCGCTCGGTGCTGGACTCAAACCGGCTGCCCACGGGGAGGCCTTGTGTGAGCAGTAGCGGACCAGATGAGTGTCACCCTCTCTTGTAGAAGAATGCAAGACAGAGGAGCAGCCCAGCCAGCGTGGCTCAGTGGTTGAGCGTCGATCTATGAACCAGGAGGTCACGGTTTGATTCCTGGTCAGGGCACATGCCCGGGTTGTGGGCTTGATCCCCTGTAGGGGGCCTGCAGGAGGCAGCCAATTAATGATTCTCCCTATTCCTTCCTCTGTCTGAAATCAATAAAAACATATAAAAAAAAGACTAAAGGTGGAGAGGGCAATGGGGGGGGGGCATATGTAATACTTTCAACAATAAAGATTTATTTAAAAAATAAAAAGACTGAGGAAAGGGGCAGCAGCACGAAGACACGCAGGGATAATGAACCAAATAAACTGATGATCGAAAGCAGGAAACAGACCCAGAGTCACAGAAGCATGAACAGACTGTCCAACCTCAGAGGGAAGGCAGGGGAGGGAGGGTGGGAAGAGATCAACCAATGAGCTTGTCTGCATAGATGCATCACCCCCGGACAGGAACAATGGGGTGGTGAGGGCCTGGGGAGGGGAGGGAGCGGCTGGAAGAAGTTAACGGGGGAAAAGGAGGACGTCTGTAATACTTTCAACAATAAAGATTAAAAGGAAATACTCAGAACAACAAACCAGAAAAGCCCACGGGGCAGGCAGTGCGGAGCAGCCAGGCCCTCGCTCCAGCGTGACTGAGGGACGGCGAGTGGGGGCTGGAGGAGGCCCGGAAAGGCGTGGCAGGCAGTGCTTGTGAGCAGTTCATTAGCACTTGCAAAGCGCTGATGAAGAAAATGGCAACTAACCCCAATGGGAAGATTTCCTGAAAGCTGTACGCCCTTGAATATGTGAATTATGCAAATGAAATCACTGTCATCAATATTTCAACAGAGCACTGCTCAGAGCTCTCAGCCCAGCAGACAGAAACATACATTTTCAGAAAATCAAGGCCGCAGTAACAAAGTAAAGGGGCCGCACGCTCAGAATCTACTGAGGGTTTTTTTACTAGAAATACCGGGCGGGCGCTGTGTCAGATCAGTGAAGCCAGAAAAGTAGGGGTCAGCAGAGAGTTATGAAAGCCCCCAGGCTGTGTGCAGCCGAAGGGAGACCAGAACTCCAGGTCAGCGGGTCTCAGAACGTGGCCCAAGTCACTAGCATCCAGGTGGCCTGGGAGCCGTCGGACACGAGAACCCCAGACCTGCTGACTCTGAAATCTAAGGGGCTCAGCATCTGTGTTTTATAAGACAACTGGGGATTTTGACACGGGCCAAAATTTGAGAACCATGGCCTTAGCTGATACTAAAAGGGGAATCTTTCTTTTTATTACAGGTCCATAATGTCTATGAACTACAAATGGAAAAGAATCCTACAAATATGGCAGACAAAGGCCAAATTCCTCAGTCAACTCAGGTCAAGACATAAAAAAACACACTTAGGTACTGAGGACATGAGAACACAGTGATACACAAGTAATTCAAAAATATATTAATTTAGATTTTTAGTTATATAAAAATCAAGATATACACTCATATGTATAAAGTATATTTAAAAGGGAATACAATGAAAAAGAAGCCAAAATAATAGCCATGTTGCCTCTGAGTGATTGTAATGTTCTTTAGTAGTGATAATGTATTCTCTTCACAATTTTGAAGAATACATATATTTAAAATACAATACCTTGATTTCTACACAAAAGTTAAAAAAACAAAATTATAAAATTATTAGAAGGAAATAAAGGAGAGCATTTGCATGGCATTGGGGTACAGAAAGCTTTCTTAAAACACACAAAAAGCAAAAACCGACACAGAACTTAGATGAAGATTCTAGAGACAGAACTTAGAAGACAGAACCCACACAGAAGCTAGACACAGAACCTAGAGACAGAACCTAGCGAGAGAACATGGCTGAAGAAACTAGAGACAGAACCTGGCTACAGAACCTGGATAGAACATGGCAAGAGAACCTGACTAGAACCTGGTGACTGAACCTGGCTGGAGAACCTGGACAGAACCTGGCTGGAGAACCTAGTGAGGGAACATGGCTACAGAACCTGGCTGGAGAACCTAGCAAGAGAACATGGACACAGAACCTGGCTGGAGATCCTGACCAGAACTTGGCTAGAGATCCTGGCTAGGCTGCTGATCAACTGAACACTGTCTCTGTGTCATTCCTTCTTCGCCGACTCCGTCCACATCTTTGGGGACCCCTGGACCTGCTGGGGTTGGACCCCAGCAGATATATTTTAAGAAGTAGAACATTTGGAGACATGTATTATCCTCATTCTCTATCATCCAGTCTTAAGAGGTAGTGTATTCTAGTGGCTAATTAAAGTCAGAAGCACTGGAAAAAACAAAACAAAAAGCAAAAACCTTAAAGTGACTGGTACACTTGAAAATATCACAATGTTAAACTGTCGTAAAATAAACTTCATCCGCAAAATGAAGAAACCCAGGGGCTGTGAAAGGTATTACAGCACAGAGAGCAGACAACAGGTCACTCCCAGAACATGTATGAAAAGACTCCCAGTGACCAATGCAAAAGCCTCATTACCCAACAAGGAACTGATACAGGAAATGATGACAGAACATTCAAAACCACTCAGTCACATGACGAGTGCCTTAAACCCCTGAGTGTTGAGGAAAGCAAAAGCTGAAACAGTGAGATTTAATTTTTATCTAGCAGATTAGCAAAAATTAAAAAAGAGTCCGTCGACATCAGAGGGGCACCCTCGTGCTTGGCGTGGGGGTATAGACTGGCACAGCTGCTCTGGCACAGAACCAGGCCAGCCTACCCAGCAACTCCACTCTGGGTGAGCCCTCGAGCACACACACACATGTGCACAGACCTCAGCCTGGTGTTCCTCACACACTGCTTGGTGACAGCAAATGTGGAAACAGCCTAGACTGTCATCAGCAGGGAGACAGGTACATGAGATACAAGGTACGTTTATTCAAAGACGCACTGTACAGCAGTGAATGGAAGAGACAGATCTACATGTACCCACCTGCATGGTTCTCAAAAATTAAGAAAAAGAGCAATTTACAGAATGAAATGTAATGTAAAACCATTTATTCAAATTCTTAAAACCTTTGAAACATTTTCATTTTCTAACCAGCCATCTATCTATATAAAAAGTAATTTTAGCCCTGGCCTGTGTGGCTCAGTTGGTTGGAGTGTCATCCCATAAACTGAAAACTTACAGGTTTGATTCCCAGTCAGGGCACATACTTAGGTTGCAGGTTCAAACCCTGATGGGGGCCCAGCAGGTCGGGGCACACACAGGAGGCAACTAGTCAATGTTACTCTCTCACAATGATCTCTCTCTCTTTCTCTCTCTCTCTCTCAATAAACATATCCTTGGGTAAAAATTTAAGTAATTTTAAAATAAACTGTAAGAAAACATATCGAACTCACAATAGAGGTTACTGCTGGGATAAGCTTTTTCTTTAGTTTTTTAATCCCCCTCCCTCTCCAAAAATATTCTTAACAAAAACAACAAAAATTGAACAGCATGCTACACAGTATGAGCACCAGCACTATAGTAATGATGTGTGCCTGGCATGCTCACATCATGTGACTTTTATTATTTTATCATAATTACAAGCAAACAGTTAAGTCAAATTAGCGACACTTACGCATGTAAGGCAGTTTTTCTGGGCAGGGGAGGTATGGAGAGTACGTGAAGTTTTCCGGAAGATACGTTGTTGTCTGAACAAGATAATCACTTGAATTACTGCCTTCAGGATAATCTTGGAGAGAGAGAAAAAAGTTACAACCAAAAACTGCCTTTGGCTTTGCTTCTAGTTTGAAATATGTCACCATCACTGTGAGAAGATCTGCAATCTACAGAAGCACTTAAAAGGAATCTATAATAATAAAACCATAATATGCAAATTGACCAAACAACCAAACAGCCAGAACAACCATCTGGATGACCTACCGGACAACCACGCTATGACACGCACTAGCGCCAGGCCAGCCAAGGCGGGTGCGATGCGATTGGTCAGAGGGGTCCCTCTATCGCCCCACGATCGCCCTGCAGAGGGAGGACCAGGCCACCCAGTTGGCAGTGCTGCGGTGGGGGGGAGCCTCCCTCTGTGGGGCGATCGATCTGGGGGCCCCGCGATTGATCGCCCCACAAAGGGAGGCCCAGGCCAGGCAACCGGTGGCAGAGGGAAGGAGGGAGCACCACACAGATGGCAAGCAGTGGCAGCAGTGGGGGCGGGGCCAGCTACTGGCAGCTGGGGGGGGAGGGGGGGGATCCCAATAGGCCCTGATCGCCAGCCAGGCCTAGGGACCCTACCCAAGGGTCCTGGATTGCGGGAGGGCGCAGGCCTGGGTGAGGGACACCACGCCCCCCCCCACATCAAGTTTGTGCACCGGGCCTCTAGTTTCCTATAAAAAATGAGCGAAAAGCAAAATGCGGTTGCCATGGCTCCTCCTCCATGTATCAGTCACTGCCGCCAGAAGGGGCCTCTCAGCGAGGTGTCCCCAGGGAACCCTGGGACAGGCCCAGAGAGCAGCCGGCCTGACCCGCGCGCAGCAATACAGGCCCATTGGCGGCTGCGTGGGACACCTGCTCCCACCCCTCCCTGGCTGACCAGATGGAAAGGGCGGTGATGGCCGTACACCAGGGACGCGGGAATCCTCTCCACCACAACAGTCAGGGTGCTCGACGACCACACAGACAGGCACGGCTTCGAGCACCCACGGAGCACAGGCGTGGGGGGAGCGCGTTCTCACCACCCACACACAGGGGACTGCAAGCTACCCCAACTCACTTCTGTAACACGGCCCAATTCAAACCTTTACGTCAGTCACGTCCAGCCCTGGCCTGCTCCCTGGGGAGCCCGAGCTGTTACCACAGTAGGTCCACTATCTTCAGGTTCAGCAAGCTGTAACGCAAGGGGAACCGGTCCAGAGCCCCAAGGTCAAGTGCTGAATTCAAATCCTTGATCGCAACACACACCAGCGTGGTGGTGCAGGGTAAGGTAACATGGCTGCTCCCCTGTGCCCACCTCCTGGGACCGTGTCCGATTTCAGTCAGAGAAATGGATTGAGAGCTGAGAGCCCGTAGACAGATGCACTAACGGAGCTCCGAGCAGCGGGCTCAGGTGAGCACTGGACCCAGATGGGGACAGCCGGAGCCTGAGGAGTTTTCTACCTGGAGCTGAAGAGATCACCTGTCGGCCTCCTCCTGGAACTAACGTCTGATCTGCCGGGGCCCTGCCCTGTGAGAGGAAGCCGGACTAAGGGGATGAGCCCCACGTGCAGGGAGCAAGAGGTGAGAGCTGCAAATGGCTGATGAGACTACGTGCTGTCTCCTGGGCCTGCAGGGAATGAAGCTCGGGCAGAAACTTCTGGAACATGTGAACACTCTCATTCCATCTGCTCTGAGCGCGCGATTCCTACGGAACTGCCTGCGTGAGGGAGGTAGGAGAGGGGGGAACAGGCCTCTGACTTACAAGTGCGGCCTGTCGCCCCAACCGGTTTGGCTCAGTGGATAGAGCGTCGGCCTGCGGACTGAAGGGTCCCAGGTTCGATTCCCATCAAGGGCATGTACCTTGGTTGCGGGCATATACCCAGTGGCAGCTGATCGATGTTTCTAACTCTCTATCCCTCTCCCTTCCTCTCTGTAAAAAAATCAATAAAACATATATTTTTTTAAAAAGTGCAGCCTGTCAGTGACCAGCAAGCCAGAGGCTGCAGGTCCAAATCCTCTATCTTACTCAACAGGCCACGCCACCCGCTCTCACTGTGGAAAATGGTAGAATCCTGGACACGGAATATGGAGCATGTGCACCTTTGCCTGACACAAATATCCACTGATCATCAACGTGGAATTACCGGGCCCTGGCCGGTCCGGCTCAGTGGGTAGAGCATTGGCCCTCAGACTGAAGGGTCCCGGGTTCGATTCCGATCAAGGGCATGTACCTCAGTTGCAGGCTCGATCCCCTGCCCTGCGGGAGGCAACCAGTCGATGTGTCTCTCTCACATCATCTCTCTCTCTTTCTCCGTTTCTCTCTCTCCTTCTCCTTCTTCAATGTTTCCCCCCCCCCCCCCCTCAAAAGTCAATGGAAAAACACCCTCTGGTGAGGATTAACTACAACATGGAATTAGGGGGGATGCAGCTGGGGGCCAGGGTGGCACTGGGAGCAGAGACACGCCCACTCCAGGCCACCTGCTGCCTCCCCCCTCCCCCCCCACTGCCCCGAGGCTGCTAAGCAGAGGTTGATGGGGACCAGGAAGAGACGAAAGCTGGAGGAGAAGGTCCGATTTTAAAGGACGGCCCGGAAATGCCAGGGAGGAACGCAGAGGGCATCGTGCCTGTGCTGCCAGAAAGCCCACGTGACAAACAGGGACGGGTGACGGGACGGGTGACGGGACGGGTGATGGGACCGGTGATGGGACGATCTATGGCCTGTTCCACCAGCACGGGAGGCCCGGAGGGAACCCTTTCTCTGGGCGCCCGGGAAGCGGCCGAGGAAAATCCTCCAGCGAAGGGGAGGGGGAGGGGGCTCCGTGGGCAGCGACCGTCCTGTGTGCCCAGGGACAGACTAAAGCCACAGACACCCCTCGAGTCACCCACCACCTACGTCTCATCTCACCCACGGATGACGGAGAAATTTAAAGACACACAACACAAGTATAAGGAAGTCCAATAATGTTCTGATTCTTTCCGTAGGAGGCTTTGAAAAAATATATCTAGACAGATATCAAATTTAAAGTTATTCCCAAAATAACTTCCTCCTTTCCCTTCCGGGGCCTTGCTCTGCTGGCTGAGCAGCTGCCGCGCGCTGTGCACTTGCAGGAGGGGAGGCAGACGGATCGGGCTGTCCCGGGCGTCACTGCCTTTCTGGGTTCCAGAGACCACCTTGCTCATCACCCAGAAAATGTCACCCCTCACACATCCTCCGTTATAAGTTAACTTTCAGTAAGACGTGCCCGACTCCGCGGGACTGATTCATTCTCGCCATTGACGCCTGGGCCCCTCTCTCGGCCACACACTGTGCGTTTGGAAATCCACACCCAACTCCCAGAAAACGTGAGCTCTCTGGCATCCCTGCCAACAGCTGCTAACGGGGCGCCTTGGGGAGTCCGTGGCAACAGGAGGCGGGGGGGTATCGCACCTTTTATTTCCATGTGAGAAGGACGGACTCTCACAAAGGAGCCCCTGCAGCACTTTTATCAGTTTTTAAAGAACCACGTTAAAAAAAAACAAAACAAAAAAAAACACTGTAAAATCATGCAGCGTTACTCTCTGCATGTCCCTTAAATAGAAAGTGTTGGAGCTGCACGGTTCTCTCGGCCACAGGCTTAGAAAGGATCCCACGGCCCTCAACTCACAGCCAGGCTCGTAGCAGCATCTGGGCCCCGCGAGCACTGTGTCCGGTGGCACGGACGTCACCCCGTGTTATGTGTAGAAGCCTGTCCACCCCCCGCCACTGGTCTGAATCTGTCTTTTGTGAAGTTAGACTCCCTCTGAGTTTAAGTATCTGATGAAGTTCCGGCAACACAGTGGAAAATGACTGCAAATGAGCACTTCACAACTGATACCAGAGCCGAAGACGACCTAAGGTTTGAGGGACTCTCCTGTAATAAACCCACAAAATCATTATTCCTTCAGGGGGGTGAGGTCCCTCCGGGCGAACCACGCTTTCCAAGTCGGTTTTAAAGGGTTTGTGTGGCAGGTGCGACCGAGACGGGTCCCCACAGCTGCTCTGCAGCGGAGACGTTATTTCATCTAATGAGCGGGTCCACCTCCCCAGCCACACCCGGGGGAGGGGAAACGCAGAGGAAGTGCTGCCCGTCCCCTCCCGGCCTTACGGGGAAGGATCAGGGCCCAAGGAGACTCGCCAGGACCATGGTTTTCCTGCAAAAGGGCAGGGTGAGCCGGTAACAGAAACCCAGTGAGTCCTAATCTGTTCACCACCAGCGTGTCCAGGCGCTCTGGCCATGTCCGGGGCCTCGGGACATGCATCCATTACAGCAGGCAGTGCGCTGGGTCACTGCTAACAAACCACCAGCCCTAACGGTGCATGACCCTCATTATCTGCTTCTGCCATCGCTCACTGAGTACATCTTTTTTTTATTCGACTCGCTCCGCAGCCACAAGGCCAGGCACCGTTTGATTATGAGAGAGTGTGATTTCTTTAAGAAAAATATTTTACATGGAATCTATTTACATGTGATGCTTCCGAAAGTCAGGTACAGGGGTAAAAACCCCTTTTTGAAATCAAACGTACTTATAACTGACACAACCTATTTGCCATTAAATGTTACATTTTCTTTTTATAATAGAGGCCTGGTGCACAAATTTGTGCACTGGTGGGGTTCGGCTGGCTCGCCCTAATTGGGGCCGATCAGGCTGGGCCAGCCAAGGGGAGGGGATTCAGGTAGTTGGTGAGCTGGCCCCACCCCCAATCAGATTGGGGGGGCCAGCCCGGGGGGAGGGGCTGCAGGCAGTTGGCTGGCCGGCCTCGCCCCCAATCCGCTGGCCAACCGGTCGCAGCCCCTCCCCCCAGCTGGCCCTGACCCCTGGTCCAACTCCCAGTCGAGGGGACAATTTACATATTAGCCTTTTATTATATAGGAAGATATTTTTATTAACATATAGCATTGTATTACTTTAAGGTGTACAGCATAATGCTTTGACATATGTACATGTTGCAAAATGATTACCACAAGTGTAGTTACTATCCATCACCAGACATAGTTACAACTTTTTGTCTTGCGATGAGAACTTTTAAGAACTAATCGAAGTATTAAATTTTAAATGAGGCAGTGCATGTCAATCAATTCTCCCCACTAGAAGTCAGTTCTCTGTACATCTTATTGGCAATGATCTCCGCTTTGGTAGATTAGATCATATTAGTGTAAATTCATACAGAAATAGACAACTGCATTATAACTATGTCCCCCTCTCTCCCAAAGCCTCATACAAAGGGAGGATGTTTCTGTTAATGCCGTATCCCAGTATCTAGGTAGGTACATGAACTGGACTAATTGTCCAATATAAATGAAAATGGCAGAGATCATGGTTGCCTATGCCAACTCCTGTTCCCCGCCCCCTCTCTTTCTCTCTCAGTAACAGGGCCCGACTTCCAAACCTCTTCTACAGAGAACAGGGCCCTCATGTGTTTAAAGCAGGGGTTCTCAACCTTCCTGATGCCGCGCCCTTTAATACAGCTCCTCATGGTGTGGTGACCCCCAATTTCATTGCTACAAATTGAACATAATTAAAGCATAGTGATTAATCACAAAAACAATAGGTAATTATATTTGTGTTTTCCGAAGGTCTTAGGCGACCCCTGTGAAAGGGTCGTTCGACCCCCAAAGGGATCGCGACCCACAGGTTGAGAACTGCTGGTTTAAAGCATCACAGTTGGGTCTCTCTTACAACCAAATCCAAGTCCTAACTGATGCGACGACTGACTGTCTCCCAAGAACAGTTTCCTGCCGATGAAGGCCCCATGTGAAGAGTTTTCAAAGGTTCATAAACATCTGCCCTGGGCAGTGTGGCTCGGTTGGTTGGAACGTCATCCGTACACCGACAGGCTGCAGGTTCATGCGTACATAGGAGGCAATGGATCACTGTTTCTCACATCAGTGTTTCTCTCTCTCTCTCTCTCTCTCTCTCTCTCCCCCTACCCCTTTCTAAAAATCCATAAACATGTCCTCGAGTGAGGATTTTTTTTAAAAAGTAAGCAAAATGTAATCCAAGTGTGCATTGGCTATTCAGTCTTTATTGAAAGGATGACTTGGTGAGAAGAGGAAAGGATTTCCTGCTTTTCCCACTTTTAGGGGGTTGAGGGAAAGTTCATCTTGCCCAAGCAATCAGTTCTCCTGTTTATGCTTAACATTCGCACACATAACAGACTCCTACCCCATGCCCTAACCGGTTTGGCTCAATGGATAGAGCGTCAGCCTGCGGGCTCAAGTGTCCCAGGTTCGATTCCGGTCAAGGGCATGTACCTTGGTTGCGGGCACATCCCCAGTGGGGGGTGTGCAGGAGGCATCTGATCAATGTTTCTCTCTCATCAATGTTTCTGGCTCTCTATCCCTCTCCCTTCCTCTCTGTAAAAAATCAATAAAATATATATTTAAAAAAACAAAACAAAACAAAAAACCCCCTACCCCAGGAAAAGAACTGGATTATACACAGATTTTTAGTAATGTATAGATGCTTACTACCTCTGTTAATGAACACCTTTACAATCAACTTATTCAACCAGGACAAGTCCTAAAGTAGCTCTTAAGATGTATACGCTTCTCCTAAAATTGGCCTACTATTCAGAAGACCAATGAAGGCGACCAGTTAATGAGAGTTTCACTAAATAAAGCATCAACAGCAATGAGACAGTCTTTCTAAAATAAAATAAAGAGAAGACAGTTAGGAATGTTTTGATTTGTGATGACCATAACACAAATTTGGCAAATAACTAGGAAGGATCTTATAGAAGCATTTGTGAAATTAAATTAAGAATCTATATGTTAGCCCTAACCAATTTCACTCAGTGGATAGAGCATCGGCCTGCAGACTCAAGGGTCCCGGGTTTGATTCTGGTCAAGGGCATGTACCTCGGCTGCGGGCACATCCCCAGTGGGGAATGTGCAGGAGGCAGCTGATCAATGTTTCTCTCTCATCGATGTTTCTAACTCTCTATCCTTCTCCCTTCCTCTCTGTAAAAAATCAATAAAATATATTTTTTAAAAAGGAATCTATATGTTAGATATGAAAAAATGCTCAAAGTTACTAATCATCAGAGAGATGCAAATAATCAAAACCACAGTGAGGTACCATCTCACACCTGTCAGCATGGCTACCATCAACAAATCAACAAATGACAAGTGCTGGCGAGGATGTGGAAGAAAGGGAACCACAGTGCACTGCTGGTGGGAATGCAGACTGGTACAGTCATTATGGAAAACAGTATGGAGTTTCTTCAAAAAATTAAAAATGGAACTGCCATTTGACCCAGTGATCCCACTTCTAGGAATATATCCTAAGAAAACAGAAACACCCATCAGAAAGAATGTATGCACCCCTAAATTCATAGAAGAACAATTTACAATAGCTAAGATCTGGAAACAGCCCAAGTGCCCATCAGCAGACGAGTAGATAAAAAAGAGACTACATTTATACCATGGAATACTATGCAGCTATGCATAACCCATGGACACAGGTAATAGGGTGCTGAAGGCCTCAAGTGGGGGGAGGAGGGGAGAAAGGGGGCTGTACAGGGTCAATGGGGGGGAGGGGGGACATATATAATGTTTTCAACAATAAAGAATTATTTTTTTAAAAGAATCTATATGTTAGAGTCTTGAATTTTTAGAAGGGTCTAAAACTATCACCTACCTTAACATGCATTTTAAGAAACAACATCTGTGGCTGGGAGGTAAGACCGTCCTATCAGTGTAGTATGTGTGTATGTTGTTCACAGGGGCAAAACTGAGGAACTGCTGACACAAATTAAATCTTTAATTTTAACTGTTTAAAAGGAGAATACAGAGGATGAAACAGCTGACCACCAGCCATTGAGCCCTTTAGAGAGGCAGCCCACCGTTCTCAGGAGGCGGTGTGGAGCAGGCGTAAAGGAGCACAACGCTGACACCCACTCACACCCATCTCACCGTCATTCATTTGGCATGTTACTTACATTTTAACCTCAGGTAGCTCTAATGAACATTCTTCCAGAAAATATTTTTAAAAGACAAGAGCAGCTACTAATTTCTAATCTTACATAATTCCCCTTTAGCCCCTAAAAAGTTCATAAAATGATTAAGAACCTTTGATAATGAAAAACAGTAAGTATTTTCTAGACACAGTTGGAAAAACATTTTAGGACTTAGAATAAACATTAAAAGGGGGGGGGGAAGAATAGCTACTATGAATAAAATATTCTTTTTGTAGTTAATTTATCCTATATAATAAAAGGCTAATATGCAAATCGACCAAACAGCGGAATGACCAGTCGCTATGATGTGCACTGGCCACCAGGGGGCAGACGCTCAACGCAGGAGCTGCCCGCTGGTGGTCAGTGTGCTCCCACAGAAGCTGGGCTCATGGCTGGCGAGCGCAGTGGCAGTGGCGGGAGCCTCTCCCGCCTCGGCGGCAGCGCTAAAGATGTCTGACTGATGGCTTAGGCCCGCTCCCCAAGGGCTCCTGGACTGCAAGAGGGCACAGGCCGGGCTGAGGGACTCCCCCCGCCAAGTGCACGAATTTTGTGCACCGGGCCTCTAGTCTTAAATACAAAGGAATTGGAAAAATACAAGCTACTTTTCTATTTTGTTGAATTCAGGTTTGCAAGAATTCACTTGGGTATCTTTGCAAAAAAACCCTCATCACTTTTATATAGGTCTCGGACCTTTATAGCTCCTAGAATAGAATGCGTCACAGTGTTGGCTCGAGCAGTGAAAGGGTTTTCCAGGACACTTAGGAGGGGACACCCTCATCTTTCACAGGGAGTTACCTGGAGGCAAAACCAGAGCTTGGAGGACGGGTCACTGCTTTGTACCTACAAGGCTAAGAGGCAGAAGCAGAGCCAGCTGATGCAGGAAGCAGTCTTACCTGTGCCGTTGAGTGTCGTGTTCTTATTTGTGTAAAGCCTGATCATATGTCCTATCGTTTTCACATTTTCTCTCAACATTATTCCTCGAGCTTGTACCATAAAGAGATACGTGTTGGCTATAAAAGGAAAAACAGAGAGAGAGAATATCATGACACAGTAAGCTTTCTTTTTAAATTTAATAAAATATTCAGAATTGGGAAACTGACCAATAAACCTGAACTGACTTAACATGTCCAAAGGGAAAGCAGAAATATAAAATGACTATTTCTAAATTTTCAAAAACTTACCAAAACATTGCTTTTAAAAAAATAAAAATGAAAAAAATTAAAGTAGTGATATCCATCAAATAGGATAAGACTGAATGACCAAACAGAAATATCATAATGAATTTCTTTATCTATAACTTATTTTCTACTATAAAATATACTTAGAAATTTCAAAGAGACAATCTATTACAAGTGTGCGATCATCTTCCATATATATAAAAGCCTAAGCGACCAGCTGGTAGCTATGACATGCACTGACCACCAGGGGGCAGACGCTCAACACAGGAGCTGCCAAGCAACAGCAACTTTGCAGAGTGCTGTCTTGCACTCCGGGACCCCTTGGTGGATGCTGAACTGCCGGTTTCAGCCTGATCTCCACAGGCCAGGCTGAGGGACCCCACCTGCCAGAGGGACCCCGCTCATTCCACAGACGCCCCTTCGAGCCCCAGCGCCGCCCCAGGTGTGGCCGGCCGGGGAAAGACCACAGGAGGTTGGCTCAGGGCGTGTCCAGCACATCTCGCCCAGTCCCACCCCACCGGCCACCTTCTACTAGTAATTTACTTTCCATGTGCACCAATCCATGCACCGGGCCTCTAGTATAGTTATAAAATGTACCTTCTCTAATTCTATGTGAATTCCCTCAAGCCAAAAAATGCCACAAAGGTAAGGACCCCCTACCTAATCATAAAATATATCCTAAATCACCGTAATGCCCAGTATGGATATGAAGCTTGCAAATTCTCAGTGTTGGGGCTGCACGGGCAGGATTATCTAGAATCAATATCTATTTTGATCATTTCTCTCTACAGTTAATTACTTGAACTTTTACACTCCCTTTGACTCACGAATCTACCTACCAGGGTTGCAAAAGCAGACACAATCAATGTGCATTTTCAAAATTGGTCAATTTAAGTCTTTGTGGTAAGTGCTTTAAAAACAGGCCCCTAGTTTCTTCTTTGGGAGAAACTGGTAAATAGACAAAGATTACAAAATAGCCCTGCCTCCTGAGATGCCACGTCTTCTCCCCTGGGGCTGACTTTGCTGGCGCATAACCTGGGCAGCTCACTGGGTTTCAGCTGCCTCATCTAAAACAGTCAGTACTGCCCGGCCAGTCTGGCTCAGTGGTTGAGCATCAACCTATGAACCAGGAGGTAACGGTTCAATTCCCGGTCAGGGCACATGCCTGGGTTGTGGGCTTGATCCCCAGTAGGGGGCATCCAGAAGACAGCTGATAAATCATTCTCTCTCATCATTGATATTTCTATCTCTCTCTCCCTCTCCCTTTCTCTCTCAAATCAATTTAAAAAATATTTTTAAAAATAAAGTGGTCAATATTGCCCTAGATGTTCTCTGAAGCCCCTTCTACTCTAAATGCTCCACCCACAAAGCCCCCAAATCGTAAGCTCCAATCAGACAAGGGAAGGGGGCTCGATAAATCATTCTCTCTCATCATTCATATTTCTATCTCTCTCTCCCTCTCCCTTTCTCTCTGAAATCAATTTAAAAAATATTTTTAAAAATAAAGTGGTCAATATTGCCCTAGATGTTCTCTGAAGCCCCTTCTACTCTAAATGCTCCACCCACAAAGCCCCCAAATCGTAAGCTCCAATCAGACAAGGGAAGGGGGCTCCTTACCATGGACAAACCAGGAAAGTGCAAGGCTGTTCATTAGTGACCCTCTCCATTTTAAGATAAGCTGCTTCTCAGCGGTCATGACATCCTCGAAACAAATGAATGCCGATGAAAACACTGGAGATGCCAACTCAGCTTCTCGGCCCCGTTCTACTTCCTCTAGAGGGGCCAGACAGACAGCTGCTTGCATCGCCTACTACCTCCTTTCCCGTTTTTTACATAAATGTGGTCTTGCTCCAAGTGCACATGGGCAGAGAGTAAATAAAACGAGCACAGAAACAGAGTAAATAACACTTTCCCTTCCCCCTTCAACCCAGAAAAGAGAAACGAATCCAGGTTCGCAGACGCTCTCCTTCAATCCTCCTTGAGAGCCTGTCCCCTCCTCTCTGAAAGCAGCCCTATCATTAGACCCGACTTGCTTAGGCTTGAACGTGTTGCCCTGGATGACAAGCACCACGTGCTTTTATTACAGTTTGGCTCTGGAGTGGACCTCAAGAGCAAAAAAAATAAGAGACAGTGAAAAACAAAGACAGGAAGAAGGGCCAACCAAAAATGTGGGGAAATGGTCAATAAAAGCCAAACTAACCTCAGCCACTCTACCTCAACCAAGATCTCAAGTTCCAATGAAATGATGGAGGAAAACGCCGTCAAACAGAGGACTGACATCAACTGCTTTACCACACGTTGGGTCGTGTCATCCTAGAGGCGCCCACGAAGCTTGTTATCAGCGATGTCAGTACCTCAGTGTTTGTTCTGCCTCCGACTGCAAATAGGAGGCGGCGTGGGGTAGCAGGACCGAGCCGACGGCTAAGCCACGGCCAACTCTGCTTCCCAGGCCGCGGGAGACAGCACGGGCCTACGCAAGGACAGACCAGGTCAGGACATATGTGCATGTGTGTGTCCTGGAAACAGAACTGTAAAAACCACATAGCTTTTACTTTTAATGAACACGCCTCTCATATAAGGAAAACTGTTTGACATCTTGAAACCAAGTCAAATTTAAGTAGCAAGGAAAAGATCTGGGATAGAAAAAGATAGTCAAATTTCCCTAAAAATCTTTCAAAATACCAGGTAACATAAAAAAAAAAAGGTCACTGATGGCAGCTGGGACAAAGGTGAAACATTGACCAAAAGAACTCATTTACTCTTCGTCAGATCGATGCGAGAAAAAACAGACCAAGACATCAGCCTCTCCGAACGGGAAGCCTGGGGGTCTATTTTAAATTGCGTACAGCGACTTGAGTTACCTCCCCTAGGTCAGTGGTCGGCACACTGCGGCCCCTTGACTGTGGCTCTTCCACAAAATGCCACGTGCGGGCGCGCACGTACAGTGCGATTGAAACTTCGTGGCCACCCTCAAGGGGCCAAAGAGCCGCATGTGGCTCGCGAGCCACCGTTTGCCGACCACGGCCTTAGGTTCATGGTCCTCACGGGCTCGGTCCCTAAAGATCCAAACCCACTGGGAAGTGAAGCTGAGGTTAAGTAGAAAGTCCTGCTAACAGGAACGGAGGATTGTGTCCAATGCAGGAGCCGCACCAAGCCAGCAGGAAAATGGGTTAAACTGTCTGGTTTCTGAACATCATGAAACTAAGTGCACCCACCCTCAAGTAGCCACATGCCTCCTTATGCTTAACATAAAACGTCCGATTGGCCAGCCAATGAGTTAGAGGGAATCCTTGTCTAGCATTTCTATTCCTACTCACAGGAAATACATCTCAAAAACAACGAGGCAAACATATGTAAAACTTTAGACAATAAATTTAAAAAAATACATAAACTAAAGAAAAAAAAGAAACTAAAAAAACAAACAGGCAAACCTTCCCCGGATGTGCCCTTTAGTCTCAGCACAACCAGAAACGCACTAAAAGCGACTCCTGCTTAATCGAAGCCGTGCTGTGTTCTCTCCTGTCGTTCATTTGCTACCTGTCTTTGCATTGTGAGACAGAAATTTAACTTATTCACCATTTCTGCTTTCCAGGGGAAGAAAAACTAGGACAACTTAAACACACACACACACACACACACACACACACACCTTTAAAAATCAACAGTTTACAACAGCTTCTAGACCTCCTAGCCTGGGAAAGAGATGTATGAACCTTCCTCACTCTCAACTTAAGAAAACTTGCCCTAACCAGTTTGGGTCGGTGGATAGAGCGTCAGTCTGCAGACTGAAGGGTCCCAGGTTCGATTCCAGTCAAGGACATGTATCTGGGTTGCGGGCGCATCCCCAGTGGGGGGCATGCAGGAGGCAGCTGATCGATGTTTCTAGCTCTCTATCCCTCTTCCTTCCTCTCTGTAAAAAATCAATAAAATATATTTAAAAAAAAAATCAAAACCCTAAAGAAGCACAAACCACCCAAAACATCGGAAGTACTTTGGCACCAACCAGATCATCAGTTCAAGAGAGATTAAACAGCTGGTCGTTCAAACAGCAGATTCTGACTCTGCGAGTATGAAAGCACCACCCAAGGCAGCCCTCGGCCCTGTCATCCGGTAATTATCACTGTCATTTACCAAAAATAAACGCATAGCTTCTTCCTAGGACAAGGGGAGCCCGGAGAGTTAAGAGTTACAAACCCACACCCTGGACAGAAAAGGGCCCGAAGGAAATGAGGGAATCGGGGAAGGAAGAACACAGACAATTCAATCGAGTTTCAGAATCGAATCAGTAGGGAAATTTACTTAATGAAATTACAGAGTAAAAGATCAAACTATAAATAAAAACCCCAGAAACATTATGTGATTATGGAAATGAATGGTTTCAGAGTGCATGCGGTGAATGTGAAATGAGTCTCGATCCACTAACAAATCCTATCACGAGAAAACATATAAGCGACACTGATCTAAACCACATGCTCCACCATCGTCCCCAACTTCCTTGTGTCTTCACAATTAAAATACCTCTCCCAATTCCAACTCACGGTCCATGAAAAGAAAATGACAGCAAAACAAGCAGGAGAGAAAAGCAGCACGCGTGAGAAATGACTTTCAAAGATTTCCGAAGCTGAGGAGTATTTTCAAATCAATAAACAAGGCACCTAATGATTCTCTACCATAGGTCTCTTGATTTAAATGAAAATAAAGTCCAGCTTTCCCGTCTCTGAGCCAAACTGGAAACTGCACCATAATTAGAAGTCATAATTTCTTTTTTTTTTTTTAATTTAAATCTTTATTGTTCAGATTATTACATTTGTTCTTTATCTATTTATCTAGTAATTGCAGGAATGAAAATATGAAATTTTGTTCCTGCTTTTAAGAGTCTAGCCTGGCCGGTGTAGCTCAGTGGTTGACCATCAACATATTAACCAGGAGGTCATTGTTTGATTCCCGGTCAAGGCACATGCTGAGGTTGTGGGCTTGATCCCCAGTGTGGAGCGTGCAGGAGGCAGTTTTCTTCTTGGGTAAATCCCAACTTCCTTGTGTCTTCACAATTAAAATACCTCTCCCAATTCCAACTCACGGTCCATGAAAAGAAAATGACAGCAAAACAAGCAGGAGAGAAAAGCAGCACGCGTGAGAAATGACTTTCAAAGATTTCCGAAGCTGAGGAGTATTTTCAAATCAATAAACAAGGCACCTAATGATTCTCTACCATAGGTCTCTTGATTTAAATGAAAATAAAGTCCAGCTTTCCCGTCTCTGAGCCAAACTGGAAACTGCACCATAATTAGAAGTCATAATTTCTGAGTGATTCACTAAATTATCAGGAAGGCAATATATATAACACAGTTTCAGTAAAGTCATATTAACACTCACGAGCCTCAAATATTACAGTATTTCAATCAAGACATCATGTTAAACAAAATCCGTATAACTACTTAACTGTAAAGACATTATTGAAAGCCTTTTATAGCCAAATACTGATTAAAGTTTGGAGCGTTTTTTGTTTTGTTTTTGAAGTATAATTGACATATAACATATTAGTTTCAGGTGTACCTCATGATTCGACATTTGTATACATTACAAAATGATCACCATACATCTGTTACTACACAAAGTTATATTTCTTGTAATTAAAAACTTAAGATTTTTTTTTAGTAAATTTCAGTTTTACAATGCAGTATTACTGACTGTAGTCACCATGCTGTACATTACATGCCCATTTTATAACTGGAAGTTTGTATCCTGGTCCCCTTCACCCATTTCACTTACCCCCCAAATCTCCTGCCTCTGGCATCCAGCCATCTGTTCTCTGAGTCTGAGATGGTTTTGTTTTCTTTTGTTTGTTTGGGGTTTTTTTTAGAATTCACATATAAATGAAATCATGAGGCATTTGTCTTTCTCTGCCTGACTTATTTCACTTAGCATAATAGCCTCAAGAGCCACCCATGTTGCCGCAAATGGTATAATGCTGTTCTTTTCTATGGCTGAGTAGTATATATGTACCACATCTTCTTTAACCATTCATCTGTCGATGGGCATTTAGGTTGTTTTCATCTCTTGGCTATTATACACAATGCTGCAATGAGCATAGGGTTCATATACTTTATGAATTAGGTTTTTCATTTTTTTTAAATAAATACCCTAAATAGAATTGCTGAATCATATGGAAGTTCTATTTTTAATTTTTTGAGGAAGCTCCATGCTGTCTTCCATAGTGGCTGCACCAGTCCACATTCAGACCGACCGTGCACAAGGGTTCCTCTCTCCTCACACCCTCACCAGCACCTGTTACCCCTTCTTTCTAACAACTGCCCTTCTGTCGGCTGTGAGGTGACATCTCGTTGTGGTTTGATTTGCCTTCCCCTGATGATTAGCGACATGGTCACCTCTTCATGTACTTGTTGGCCCTGTGCGCCTTCTTTGCAAAAATGTGTTGATTCTCTGCCCATTTTTTAATCAAATTCTTTTTGTGGTTATCAAGTTGTAGATGTTATTTATATATTTTAGATGTTAACCCCTTATGAGATACATGATTTGCAAATACCTCCTCCCATTCAGTAGCTTGCCTTTTGGTTTTGTTGATGGATTACCTTTGCTTTGCAGAAGCTTTTCAGTTTGATGTAGTTCCACTTATTTTTGCTTCTGTTGCTCCTGCCTTTGAAATCAGTTCCATAAAAACATAGCTAAGGCTACTGTCAAGGAGCTTCCTGTCTATGTTTTCTTCTAGAACTTTCAAGGTTTTCAGGCCTTACATTCAAGTAACCCAGTTGGAGCTGATTTTTGTGTGTGGTATAAGATAGTGGTAAGATAGTTTCATTCTTTGCATGTGACCGTCCAGTTTTCCCAACACCATGTATGAGAGACTACCCTTTCCCTGGTGTATATTCTTGCCTCCTTTGTCAGAAATTAACTGATCACATATGCTTGGGTTTATTTCTGGGCTCTCTATTCCATTGATCTATGTGCCTGTTTTTGTGCCAATGCCATGTGGCTTCCGTCACTATAGCTTTGTAATAGAGTTTCAAATCCAGGCACGTGATGCCTTATAGCTTTGCTCTTCTTTCTCAAGATTGCTTTGACTGTTTGGGGTCCAAACAAATTCTAGGATTGTTTTATTTCTATGAAAAATGCCGTTAGAATTTAGGTAGGTATTTCGCTGAATTTGTAGATTGCTTTGGGTAATGACATTTTTTTAATTCTTCCTGCATACACACAAAATATCCTTTTATTTGTGTCCTCTTCAATTCCTTTCATCACTGTCTTATAGTTTTCAGTGTATAGAACTTTCACCTCCTTGGTTAAAGTTAGTCCTAGGTATTTTATTCTTTTTGATGCAATTGTGAATGAGTTTTCTTAATTTCTCCTTGTGATGGTTAACCTATATAATAAAAGCTTAATATGCAAATTGTCCCCTCGACCAAGGGTTCAACCAGGAGGCAGGGCCACCCGGGACCCCTCCCCGCAGCCGGCCACAGCTGGCAGTAGCGGCAGGCGGCCGGGGGAAGGGAAGGCCCGGCTGGCAGCCAACAGACACTAGGGACCATACCTGTGCACAAATTTCGTGCACTGGGCCTCTAGTTAGGGTATAAAAATGCAACAGTTCTTACATATTGATTTTGCACCCTGCAACTTTACTGAATTTGTTTATGAATTCTAGCAGTTTTTTTTTTATAGAGTCTTTATGGTTTTCTGCATATAAAACCGTATCATCCACAAATGGTGACAATTTTACATTTTCCTTTCCAATTGGGATGCTTTTGTTTATTTATTTATTTATTTCTCCTAATTGCTCTGGCTACGACTTCCAATCCTATGTTGAATAAAAGTGGAAAGAGGGGGCATCCTTGTCCTGGTCCGGGTGCGAGGATAGCCCTCAGCTTTTCAGTTTTGAGGATGACGCCAGCCGTCAGCTGTCACAGGTGCCTTTATTACGTCGAGATTTGTCCAGTCAATACCACTTTGTTGCGAGGCTTTATCATAAACGGATGTTTAATTTTATCAAATGCCCGTCTTTCCTTCTCTTTCTTTACACCATGACTATCCTACTAGCGTAGGTTGGGATGTGCAGCCAGCCATTCAGTGTTACTGACTCCCATTTGGGACTGGGGAGTAAAAAGGGTGGCAGAGCCCCAAGGGAAACTTTTCAAAGCACACATGGGCCTTCTTCAAATTCAATGTAACCCCTATCATTCCACATTTAAGAGTCACTAACTTAGGGAGTCACTGATGCCTGCAGGAGCTAGTTTTATGACTCAGGTGTGTGAGGTGAGAAATGGATAGGTAGCATTCATCTTTATGCTGAAGACACCCAAATCTCTCTCCCGAGCTCGAAGCCCTCATTTCCCTCTGCCCACCTACTGACAGTTCTTCCTGGGGGCCCTGCAGGCAGCCCACAATCTCTGTAACCTGAGACAGCCCCGCTACGGATGCGCCTTTATGTATTCCATTACCAACAGCCTGGTTATCTAGGCCGGAACGCCAGCACTGCCTGAAAGCTTCTCCCTGTCCTTCAACCCAACTACTCACAGCCTCTCCTCTCTGCCCTGACCCAACTATGACCTTGATCACATACCAATCCTCTATTGTCTGGGCCACTGAAATAACGTCCTCCCTGCCGCTGGCTCTGCCTTCCGTACTCCACGACAGAAAATTGCTCTAAGACAGAGGACTGGCCCCTGTGGCTCAGCTGACCCATGCACCTAAGGCTGCCGGTTCAATTCCCCATAAGGGCACGTGCCCAATCAACCAAAGTTTCCCTCACTCTCTAAAAATCGATAAAAAGATTTTTTAAATCCTATATAATAAAAGGCTAACATGCAAATCATCCAAACAGTGGAACGATCAGTCGCTATGACATGCACTGACCACTAGGGGCCAGACACTCAATGCAGGAGCTGCCCCCTGGTGGTCAGTGTGCTCCCACTGGGAGCGCCATTCAGCCAGAAGCCTGGCTCACAGCTGGTGAGCACAGCAGTGGTGGTGGGAGTCTCTCCTGCTTCCATGGCAGGCAGACATCCCCCAAAGGGTCCCAGACTGCAAGAGGGTGCAGGCCGGCCTGAGGGACCCCCACCCAGTGCACGAATGTCATGCACCAGGCCTCAAGCAAATAAATAAAACAGAGGACTACATTATTCCCCTTTGCCAAACATCTGGTGTTTCCTGCAACACACAGGACACAAAATTTTAGCATGAGATGTATGGCTGGTGAGAAAGGCCCAGAGGAAAGAAATGACCAGCACTGTGACCTAAATCAAAGGAACCCTTTATGGCGATTACAAGAGGAAAGGGGAGTGGCAGGAGGTAGAAGGTAAAGGGGAGATACACGGTGATGGAAGGAGACTTGGGATGGTAAACACACAGTATGATATACAGATGATGTACTGTAGAATCGTATACCTGAAACCTGTATAATTTTATTAACCACTGTCACCCCAATAAATTCAATTTTAAAATAGAACCCCGCCCTAACCGGTTTGGCTCAGTGGATAGAGCGCCAGCCTGCGGACTCAAGGGTCCCAGGTTCAATTCCGGTCAAGGGCATGTACCTTGGTTGCGGGCACATCCCCAGTGGGAAGTGTGCAGGAGGCAGCTGATCAATGTTTCTCTCTCATTGATGTTTCTAACTCTCTATCCCTTTCCCTTCCTCTCTGTAAAAAATCAATAAAATATATTTTTTAAAAAAATAGAACCCCGAAAGGTGCCATACAGATGAGAGCACTTGGTGAGGAAAACCCTAACAGGCCCTTTGAAAACACGTCAGATGATAACCGATCAGACAGAACACAGCAGGCTTGCCCAGCCCGGGCCAGAGGCGGAAGGTCTGAGGTAAGAAAGCTGCAGGGCAACCCGCTGCCTTCTGCGCTAAGAGAAACCCAGCCCAACGGCCAGGGGCCTCTGCGCAAGGACCCAGCCAACCACCCCCCACAGCACATACAGGTGCACATACAGCCCGCACCCGACCACCCATCGCCAGCTCCACCAGTCCCTGCAGGCACGCCCCCCCCCCCAGGCCCAAATAACAAAGCACTTGGACAGTGATTCCTCCCAAGGGCCCATGGGCCTTCAGATTCCACCTTTACGCCAAGAACAGCCCTGGCTGGTGTGGCTCAGTGGATAGAGCATCGACCTGTGGACCAGGTCCTGGGTTCGATTCCGGTCAAGGGCACATGCCCAGGTCGTGGGCTTGATCCCCAGTGGGGGGTATGCAGGAGACAGCTGATCAGTGATTCTCACCATTGATGTTTTTCTCTCTCTCCCTCTCCCTTCCTCTCTGAAAGCCATAAAAAGATATTTAGAAAATAATAATAAAGAAGAAAGCAGCCTGTCAGCTATCGAGGACTCGGGTGAGTCAAACGAGCAGTGACACCCACCTCCAGGGGAGCTCACACGCCGAGCCAACACCAGTTTCCCTCCGCGGGAACTTCAGGGGCCTCGGAGCCAGAACACTAGGCTGGGCAGGAGCCCGCCCCCCCCAGGCTGGCCCCTCTACACCCCACGCGTGAGGAGCAGCCACATGGAAACGCCCCGATTTTCTGGAAGCCCAAGCTGCTCCCTCTGACTAGGATTCCCTATTCGGTCCGGACACATCCTATCTATCCGCAGGGACCCTCTCCCCCCACACCGCCTCCTCTGGAAATCTGTGAGCA
>NW_006292908.1:612192-615724 GCF_000327345.1 Myotis davidii
TTGCTGCAGCTCTTTCACAGCGCCCATCGCCCAGGAGGCAGGAACTGTGTCTCAGGCACCTCTCCGTCTCCCAGCCCGCACAACGCCCAGCCAGCCTGGGTTCCCTGACCCTGTTGGCTGGGTGAACCGCCCCTCAGCTCACCTGCTCCTCTCACTGGCCGCCATGGCGCTGGAGGTGACACTGGAGCCGCTTCCAGACTAAACGGAACCCCCTTCTCACCCAGCAGCCAGCTGCCTTGGGGGGAAACTGCACTCGCCCTCTTGCGATCCTGCTGATCGTGCACGAGGCAGAAACAGCAAGAGAGGCACTGGGGGCTCCTCCTGGACGGGGCGGGCTAGGGCAGCCTGTCCAGGGCCTGCTGGGGGGAGCGGGGGCGGGGAGGGGTAGCTGCAGACCCGTTTTCCTGAGCACTAACGTTCACAACATAAAAACCACCTAGTCTCCTGTGTCTCCTGCGCGGATTAGAATATCAAGAAAAATGTTTCCAATTATTCTTGGAAGAATGAGCCTTGAGTCTGGTGGGCTCATGGCAGACGAAGGCCCACACAGCCCAGCGACTGTTGAGCAACATGGGGAACGTCAGAAACTAAACAGACAGGCGTCTACCACTGTACAGCACTGTCTGCCGTAAAGAGGGAGGAGGGGAGAACACAGGTGAAGGAGACGAAGAACGAGGAAGTAAAAGGAGAGGAAGGCTGGGGGAGGCCCCGACGAAGTAGGTCGCTGCGTGGAAAAGGCAGGAAATATATACTTGATGTCTACTAAGCAGGCTGACGGACACAAGATTAATACAAACTTTTTAACAAGGGAGTCAAAGCATTCACTTAAATTAATAAATACAACATATATTTTAGTGATAATAAAATTTTGCCTCAAAATGCAATCCAGGCTAAAATAGAAATTATTCCAGAAAGATTCTAGGTGCCTATAATGAACTAGCTATAAGGACCTAATTAGTTCTGGGTCCGTCTCATTAATAAGAAATCTATGAAGAAATGGAACGTGTGCAGAAAGCATTTCTGCAGCACACCAAAGCACCAGGGACATTTTGAAAATCAGATTATGCAACTGACTGATGGACTGGGGCTGAACTAGCTACATCTTTCATGGAGCATTATTTTTACGTGAAAGAACAACTGACAAACAATGGCTGTTTAAACGTCTGTATTTGACCTGCATTTTCCCAAAAGTGAAGAAAGTGAGTCTGACACTTCTAGAAAAACTGACAGTGTTTGTAGCCAATGATAAAATTCAAGCTTTCAAGCAAACACGTGAACCCTGGAAAACTGTTCCCAATACTTAAAAGATAAATAAGGAGGCTTTTTTTCTTCTGCTAAGTAATAGCTTCTGTTCAACAGAGAGAACTTTACTAGCATACGTTTTGTTTTCCATTCTTGCTAGGTTTAATCAAGTTTTTAAAGTCATAAATTATAAGACCCATCAAAACAGTACAGTGTTTGAACCTAAGAAAATGGCCAAAATTTTTATGACCTGTAAGTATTTGTTCTATGGCAAACATTAAGCATAAATTTTTTAAAATGTATTCATATTTCGCATCAATTGAACTTTAAGAATCTATAGATAATATACTAATGCACTAACAAAAAAAAATGGATGACTATCAGGTAAGAGCTGAAACTCTGATTTCCTTTGGTTAGCTTTTTGAGTAGCATACCTTTCACATGTTATGTTTTTCAAAAAAGAAAATAAGAAACTGTTATCTAAGTATAAAAAAAAACTTGTCCTCCAACATATCTCAGTTAAATGTCTAATAAAATAACATCCCCCGAAGACGTCCAATCCTTAAAGAGCTACCTGAGAAAATAAAAAAGGCTGTAGAATGAGGAGTTCATTTAAGCCTTCTAAAATGGCAGAGGATTTTAGGAAAAGCCTGCTGACTCTTTTGGTTAACTACTCTCAATCCACTGAGCGCCCACAGTCGTTTCTACTACAGCTGCAAGGAGTATTTTGAATTAGCCTAAAGGAACAAGCTGCATTAAAGGGAAATAACATGTTAAACTATTCATACTTCTTCAAGCTTTGACCTCAAACTTCTATTTCGGGATACATCCAGGTTTCCAAGATTTATGTCTTCTCAAGCATCATCTGAGCTTATATATCTTCACCGAACCCGACATTTAATCAAGGAAAGTCAAGGTGTACACCTGAACTAATATCAATACCGTACTTTCTACTTTCATAAAAAATAATAGGATATAAAAAAGTAAGTCAGGGCATACAGTTTTACTTAGAGAGGTACTGAAATAAACTAGAATGCCAACCCCCGTGTTCGAGAGTCAATGAAGTATTTCATTGTAAACAAGAGGAAAACCCTCAGTGAGGTCTGCTTCTTCCATCCCCACCGCCCACCTCACAATGCACCACAATAGCCTACAACCACACAACACAAGGCCCCACAGTAATTCCACCTCAGAAGCCTGCAGGTTCTCATGTGCGAGGCCACACATTTCCAGCCACGTCAGAGGGAGCAGCGACACTGGCTTAGAAGACGAGTGTCTCACAAGAAATGACAGGAGACGCCACGCGGGTGCTAAGGAAGGTCACATTAGACACCCAACAACCAGGGAGCACGCAGAACAGCTGTGGAAACACAGGGCGTTTTCATGTCCACCTGATGCTGCCATTTCTCATTCATGCGAACGCCACGCTGGCCCCTATCCAACCAAAGGGGGCTGAGGAACTGGATATTTCTCTCATACAGAAGCCAATTCAGGCCCTGGCCGGCTTGGCTCAGTGGATGGAGTGTCAGCGCAAGGTCCCAGGTTCGATTCCGGCCAAGGGCACATGCCTGGGTTGTGGGCTCGATCCCCAGTAGTGGGTGTGCAGGAGGCAGCACATCAATGATTCTCTCTAATCATTGGTGTTTCTATTTCTCTCTCCCTCTCCCTTCCTCTCTGAAATCAATAAAGAAATATTTTTTCTTTTTAAAAAAAGAAGCCAATTCAGGCAGATTATACCAAAGTGCATTTTGGCCCAAAGGCCAGAAAGAGGTAAATAGGTTAACAGTTAACTACAAACTACCTCAGTGGTGGTGTGCTGAGTTTTATTTCGTCTCGGGAGTCAGCCCGGCAGGTCGGAGAGGCTTCACCTCTCCCTGCAGAGCGGACCCACGCGGACTCGGTAAGGCGGCGGGTGCTTTCCAGGCAGCTCGCCGGCCGCCCACGCTCTGGCCCACAAACCCGCTCTCCCGGCGGCCTGGGCCGGAGGATGCGGACACCGGGCTCCATCCCACGGCCTGCCCTCGGGCTCCCCACCCGATCACCCAGCAGATGTCCCCTCTGCGGGTGTCTGAGTACAGCTGCGAGGAAGCCCCGCGTCTAAACTTAAAGGCTTGGGGTGAAAGGGGTGACGTTGTCATGGATACTCAGGAAGGGTCCCGGGCGCCCCGGGCCACGGCGCCTCATGGCGCTCGTCCCCGGGATGCGCTCTTAGGTCCTTTAAACGTGCCCTCACCAAACGCACCCCCCAAAGCCCGGCCGGGGCTGTGTCAGGGACACCCCTGAAACCACA
>NW_006292908.1:617108-639708 GCF_000327345.1 Myotis davidii
GCAGGGGTCTCGCTTTCAGCTGATGGCGGAGGCGCCCCTCCTGCCGTTATCTGCTCTGTGTGTCCAGGCCGCGGTCTTGCAGCAAAGTGGGTTTGCTTTCAACCGAATGAGACAGGGTTGGCCTTTTTGAAGGAAAGTTTAAGATAAAACTAAAAGGGAAATAGGAACATCTTAGAAAGTGAAGTCTATGTACCGATGTGCCTGGGCCCTTGGTGCCTGCCAAGGCCGCCCCAGTGCTTGGTGACAGTGGTGGGTTGTCCCGCGTAGAGCCGGCACCAGAAAGCCAGGGCGGTGGTGCACCGGTCCGCACTGTCTGTCACCAGCCACAGAGGCCGCCTGGGCCTGCACCCGAGTCACCCTCTGTCCAGTGAACACGAAAGTGACTTACGCCCTGTGCTTCTGTCCTCGTTGGCTAAAGGAGACGACAGTGGTACCTAATGGGGTTGTGGTGGGGATTAAATTAAAGGGTTAGTGCCTCCAACGAGCTTAGAAGGGCCTGGTACCCGGCCAACACCATTTCAATACTCGTTCATTGTTTTCATCTCTTCTTTAGAGCCCTCTCTGCCAACAGTAACCAGTGATGCGGGTCTCTTCCCGTTTAAAAACCCGTCTCTACTGCCCCACCCAGGACGCCTCCATCTCCAGCAGCCTGAAGGATGCTTCGGGATCTCCGCTCACTTGTAAACAAAGGGAGATGAAGCGCTCAGAGCCCAAGAAAGGCCACCCAAACCTTTCCAAGGGCGTCATCCGGCACTTTCTCCGGAGCCAGGTAAGGCCCACAACCTTGACTTTGCAGAAATCCGCTAAGTGTAATTTTATGACATAAAAAAGACAATTTTTCTTACTTAAGAGTATGACATACCTAGTAGTAAATCACAAGCAAATTTCACTTAACTGCTTTGTTCTACATTTATTACCAAGTATTCCTTTTGTTATTTCTTGCTCACTGGAGACCCCATGCTCTTCAATATTTGGACGTTAAACTGAATGAGTTAAGTTATAACTAATGGTTTTCTACTTGTAATAATCAGAAGCATATTACTGAGATTTCAATTTCAACCAAAAAAAATGTCCTTTTTTTTAATGTTTAATGAGATGGGTGACATTTCACGTGGTCCATGCTAACTGAATGAGGATAAACAACATCCTTTAAGTGGTTTAGTTTTGCTCCCAACCTTGTTAAAAAAAAAAAAAATCCATACCTTTTTTTTTCTGTGAATTTGGAAAGAAAATAGCACCTAGAAGCTCACTTTTCCAGTACCTGTGGGTTCAGACCTCCAGATTACAATCACCGATTAAATACAGTAATTTCTATATTTAAATACATGTCTCAGCATCTGAGATTCAATTAAAGAAAATTGTTAGGTTGATGGATTCTGCGTGGACCGTTATAGAACTGGAATGTAGTTTGTATAAAAGGTAGACGTTGGTATGATTCAACATTGCTGTGGCACAGAAACTCCTCCCGAATAAAGCCCGAACTGAGAAGCGTGATAGACTGCGTTGGCTTTTCCCATTCTTTCCCGGCTGAATGCTGGGTCTCCTCCGCGCCTGCCGGTTCTGCCCTCACCGGAGTCCGAGGGGCCAGTGCTGCCCCTGACAGGCCCGTAGGCGGCCTGGACAGCGAAACCTGCCCGCGGCGGATGGACTGGGAGTCTGTTCGGAAAATGGGGAGGCTGGAGTGCAGGTGGACAGGGGATGGGAAGCAAAGACAGGAGATTGAAAGAGTGGTCATCTCACAAACAAAGCAGTCGCGCCTGGTGCCCTGCAGGGAAAAGGATGCTGTTGAAACCCCCCCACTTCCCACCCCACCCCGTCGCCCGGAGTAAACAGGAGGCTGCCCAGGCCCCGCCGCCTGTCGGAAGGCTGAGGGCAGTCAGTGCCCGGCACACGTGTAACCCAGAGGCGCAGGGCCCCTCGGGCATGCTGCACGCCAGCTGGACAGCTCAACCCTGGGGAGAAAGTCCACAAACCTAGTGCCACACGGACAAAGCAATGCGCACGTCCCCAGCGCCGCCTGGCACTCTAAAGGGGCTTCGTCCTGTGGGTGTGAGAGGTGGCTCTCGCACTCTGTAAGCAGGAAACAGCTCTTGCTGCCTCGCACAGTTCAGGTCTGGGAGGGCGTTGGTAGCCAGCGGCCATTATTCCTGAGTGATAGTTGATTAGGTTCTGGGCCTTATGCAAGGGTTCCTAGGATATCTTATTTAAATAAAAACTTTTCTGATTTTGCTTCACGGTAAAAACTGCTTAACCTAAAATCCCACTTTACCAAAATAATATGCATAAAGGTACAAAAGAGCAGTACATTTACCCCTTCACATTTTACAGACCAGTCATCCCCGGACCCCGTGTCTTCAGCTGTCACTAAGAGAATCAGCTTGTCAATATGGACTTCGTAGGTTAATGAACAGACATTTAATTTTAAACCTTTTTCATTGAGTTCTTGACCCCGGCTTGGAAAATACCCATATCTCCCAGGAGCCTTTTATCACAGGGCAATTCTTAATAACCATGCTGTATAGTGGAGAGGGACTATTAATAACATGTCACAAAGTCTCATTGAAATAGGATAGGGGTGACTTTTTTCCTGTCTTTAAGAAAAAACTTTCTGGTAAGCCTTTCTTCACTACCACAGAGAAAAGGGGCTAAAATAATAAAAGTATGAGACCTGTAGCAGGAAGACAGTCAAGGCTGGCAGAAGGCAGTTTGTGTGTGTGTGTGTTTAATATATTTTTTTATTGATTTCAGAGAGGAAGGGAGAGGAAGAGAGAGTTAGTAACATCAATGATGAGAGGGAATCATTGATTGGCTGCCTCCTGCACGCCCCCCACCCCCCACTGGCAATTGAGCCCGCAACCTGGGCATGTGCCCTTGACTGGAATCAAACCCGGGACCCTTCAGTCCGCAGGCTGACGCTCTATCCACTGAGCCAAACCAGCTAGGGCAGCAATTACTATTTTTAAAAATGACTCTGTAGTTCCATTTGGGCATGCGTGCAAAGACGTCAACTCAAGGATATATGTTTGCAGCAAAGTCATAAACACAGGCAGCTGGGAACAGCCGACTGCCAACATGAAGGGCCTCGGTAAATAATGACATCAGTGCCGCTGAGAGTCAGGCTGGAGGGCCTAGCAATGCAGAGAGGAAAAGGGACAAGAACCCTAAGACTCTGCTAAGAATAATGGGGAGAAGAGGAGGAGACCCAGGAACAGCTGGGTGTAAAGTGGGGTGAAGTGAAGGATCCCAGGAAGGATCCAAGGTGCCTGGAAAAGTAGCTGAGACCTGAGGAGGGGAAAAGACAAGGATGACTCAGAATTCTAAGAACAGGAACCCGCACTTCAGTGTGGTGTCACCCTCACCGTCCGGGAAAAGCAGCCCCTCTCGGCCTTGTGTGCATGACGCGGTCGGGGTAGGTGGGAGGGGTTAAGGAATGGGGCCTCGGTGTCCTGTGTGGACTGTTTTAGGACTGGAATAAAGAAAGTCACAGTTGCACATCTCCTTCTGAACCAGACAGTTAGGACAGAATCTGACTTGGCAAAAGAGAAGCGCCTAGAGCAGTGGTTCTCAACCTTCCGGCCTTTTAAATACAGCTCCTCATGTTGTGACCCAACCATAAAGTTATTTTCGTGGCTATTTCATCACTGTCATGTTGCTACTGTTATGAATCGTAATGTAAATATCTGATATGCAGGCTGGTCTTAGGCGACCCCTGTGAAAGGGCCATTCGACCGCCAAAGGGGTCGAGACCCACAGGTTGAGAACCGCTGGCCTAGGGAGTCCTCATGGATGGGAGAAAGGCTGGTTTTTCTCCAGGGTTGAGGCCGGGGACTGAGCCGTGTGAAGAGAAGAGGGAGCCTTAAGCTGGAGCTTGGGCTGCTGGGAGCTGCGATGGAGGCAGAGGCACGCCCAGGGAGTGAGCCCAGCCCAGGTCTGGCTCAGGGTTCCCACCTATGCGATGCGGGAGGATCATGAGAGGCACATGCAAAGCTCCGCCCGATCCTTTGCATCCACTCGTTTGCATGTAAACAGGGGAAGGGGGTTAAATATTATTCTGGGAGCTGATAGCTGGTTCTTTATGATTCAGAAGAGGCTAACTGACTTTTTAAAAAAAACAAAAAATCATAATAAATCATGTATCCAGGCCAGGATTTTTTTTTAAATATATTTTATTGATTTTTTACAGAGAGGAAGGGAGAGGGATAGAGAGTTAGAAACATCGATGAGACAGAAACATCGATCAGCTGCCTCACGCACACTCCCCACCGGGAATGGGACTGCAACCAAGGTACATGCCCTTAACCAGAATCGA
Source organism: Myotis davidii (assembly GCF_000327345.1). Lineage (NCBI taxonomy): Eukaryota > Metazoa > Chordata > Mammalia > Chiroptera > Vespertilionidae > Myotis > Myotis davidii. The sequence goes on from NW_006292908.1 coordinate 621,418, forward strand.
ACCTGGGGACCCTTGAGTCCTCAGGCCGACGGTTCATCCACTGAGCCAAACCGGTTAGGGCCAGGCCCAGGATTTTAATGCTCCTTTGTTATCTCTATTTCAGCAGAAAACATCAATGACAACAAAAACTGAAAATGGAAAGCCAGTCCTACAAGTTTTGCAGTAAACGATAAGTCAGAATATCAAATACAAATAATAATACTTTTATGATGAATTACTAACCTGAAGAACCCAGAGGGCTTGGAGACATACGGGAATGATAGAACTGGGTAAGCAAAACAAGATTCTTTTAGAAAAATGGTCTTTTTGCATCAAAAAAAGGCCTGCGCCCTGGGAATGCCCCCGCGTGCTTCCTCGCGGCTGATGCTGCCGCGTGGATTTGTGCCAGCTGTGCAGGAAGAGGTCGTCCAGCCGGGGAGGTGAGTGGGGGTGCAGCCGGCCAGTGTTCACCTCTGCCCTCAAAGCTGTTCCCCTGGTGCGGGGCGATTCGGAGGAGAACCCCAACTGCCTTGGAGATGTGATGCCTCTTTTTTTTTTTTAATATATTCTTATTGATCTCAGAGAGGAAGGGGGATGGAGAGAGATAGAAACATCAATGATGAGAATCACGGATCAGCTGCACACCCCACACTGGGATCGAGCACTCAACCCAGGCATGTGCCCTGACCGGGACTCGAACCGTGACCTCCTGGTTCATAGATCGACACGCAACCACTGAGTCACACCAGCTGGCCGCAGTGCCTTTTTTACACAAACCATCCACCCAGTCCCCAAGTGGTATCTTAAAAATTCTTACAACAATGTGGTCCTGATGGTTCCTTGTGTCTGTTCTCTTGCCCTTGGCCCCGTTGTCTCAGCTCTTCCCTAAGACTGGAATCCACAAAACATTCCCAAACATCCAGCCTCTCTTAAGTCTAGTAAGGTTACTTAAGATTGGGGGTCGCACTGAGGAAAGATAATATCCCATTCCACACAATGTCACATCATGTTAGTTCTTCACTCACGTCCCCTCTCTTTCCCCAAATTCCAAAATCATTATACGTACATGACTCTATACTGATGGGAGCCATCCCCCAAGCCCTGCCTGTGTACCAGGTTCTGGAGAATAAAGTTTCTCCGTCTTTCTTCACTCCTTTAGGTCTCTGAGCTTTTGACCATGGAATGATTCTCTCCCCTTGCCCACCCGGTAAACTCTTATTATTCGTTTTTCAAGCCCTATTTCAAAATGAAAGAAATAGGATTAACGTAAGTCAGAGACATTTCTGAGGTTTTTTTTGTGTGTGTTTGTTTTTTTTTTCATCAAAAGTATGGCTAACTAGCTGGTGACCACTCTGTTGGCTCACAACTCTCTGAACCAGCCGTCAACCGGTCAGCTGGGAAGCTGGAGGGCAGCTATTAATCTGGAACCCAGAACTGAGTGATGCAATCAGAAGAGTCTAGAGCAGTGGTTCTCAACCTTGGCTGCACATTAGAGTCCCCTGGGAATCTTTTTTAAATCCTGATTTATGGGCCTCATCCTCCAGAAATTCTGTTTCTTTGTTGTGGGCTGGGACCCACATTTCCGAAGGATGGGGCCCGGAAATCTGGATTTTAAAAAGATTCCCAGGTGATTCTAATGTGCAGCCAAGGTGGAGAACCACTGGTCTAGAGATTGGCCTTGGGACTGGTAATGAGCGTGATGACAGAGAGCCTGAAAGAGTTATGCTCGAAACTGTTGTTAAACTGAGTAATGAGACACTATACCTGTAATTTACTTCAACTGCCCAGCTCATAGCCTGGAATCTCCTGACAGTAACTTAATGAGCAGCTCTGTCCTGATCTAACCCCAGGGGCTCCCTTGCAGTGAGCAGAGTCAGAGAAGGGTTGCCCTGGGGATGGAGAGGAACTAGGGAGAAACCATAAGCCTAGGCCCTGAGACCCCAGCGGAGAGATGCCCACCCGGCCCCCCAACTACATGCCAGGCGGCGCGGCAGAAGCTGAGCTGCCTCCGGAATGCGCCTCTATGAGTTCTTTGCCATTGGGAGTGATTTTGTGACGGCAGCCCAAGTCTTCACACATCCACACGTGCCTAGAATATTAATGTGCTACCAGGAGAGACTCATCCAGTTCTCAGAAAGACAACTAGCAACACCCATTTCCAGAGCATTAGCGAAGCCATAGCACCATCTATCTATTCTCGTGTTTCATCTTTTCTATGACCCGTTAAGATCCTGACTCTTATAATACCCCTGAATACCGACACCGGATTGAAAGGGACCCACTCAGACACGTTAAGTCTTGATATCATTCTCCATCAACATTTGATGCAGGGGTGAGAGTGTATGTCCAGCCCTATGTTGTACCTCCGTTAATGTTCTCAGTAATTAAACAACCCACCCTTCTTAGACTGCATGAGAGTGAATTACTTCTTTCCACAGACATTTGACCCTCATTAGAAAAGCTCAGGTATAGAAGCATTTTGGGAGTAACTTTCTCTGTTAACCTCCCAAACCCTGGAACAGAGCCCCTGGGTAACAGGTAACTATTGCATCTCACGGCAAACTGCACCAAATACTTAGAGTTCTTGTCGGCTTTCTCATTTACGTTCATGGTCATCAGATTGAGAACTTTTAGGTAGACCAGTAGCTGAGGCATACGAAGCCTAGAGCAGTATCTTCAATATTTGACCAGGGAAAAGATCCTTTAAGAATTTATTTTCTCAAGGTCCTTTTTGGACTGACGTTTAAACCATCAGGCTGCAGCCTTTAAGAAGATGTCCGAGTTGGTAGAAATAGAGTCCGTGGGCCTATGTGTTGGCTGCTTTCACAGAGATGTCTTACATGGGAATGTAAGGGGTAGAGATCAGATGGCCTCACAAGTTATTTCTAGACTCATTTCCAGATTCATATTATATAACAGATGTACACTTACCAAAGTAAAACATTTAGGCAAATAAATATGTGTTCCTGCCCCTATATCGGCATACACTGGAATTGAAAGAAAATAGCAATTGTCCTCTCTCTGGAGGAGAGTGTCTTACCCCGTTCACCTGGGATTGCATGGGTGACAGTGATAGTGCTGAGGATGGTCCAAGTTGCTGGGCAGCCAAGAGCGTGCGCACAGCAAGTGAGCGTTCAGACCTCCGGAGGAAGCAGTGTCCTGCGGGGGAGAGAGATTTCCTTGGGAAGAACATTGTCTACAGAGGGAATTTACAGTTTGAAGGAGATTTTTGAAAATCAGTTTAATATCGTGTCCCCCACCTTCTCCAGCAAAACCAAGTGCAGCCCCCGGAGCACTGGAGGAGCTGTCACAGAGCTATGGCTATGACTCGCATAGTCGTGGGAGGCGTTAGACGCTAACCAGGCCTCTTTCTAATGCTCTGGTAAGCCTCCTCCACGGCCGCCTTGGACATGCCGCTCTCACACTCCAGGGAAGAGAGTGACTGACACAGCCGCCGCAGAGAGCACCTCGGTAAGAGGACTAAATTGTTTGTGTTAACTGTGGTGCCCAGTTATCTGGTTGAACACTAATCTAGGTGCTGCTGTGAAGGCATTTCGTAGGTTACCGTTGATGGCATGGTGGGTTGAAGACCTTCGGAGCAAAACCTGATGTTTCCAGAGTAGAAGGAACTCTGCCTCAAGACTGTAACAGAGCAATCCTTTCTGACGAGTGATGTCATCCAGAGGGCACCAGAGCTCATTCCTGACTTCAGTCCTCTTCACAAGAAGGCCAGCCATGCCTTGACCAGTTTGGCTCAGTGGATAGAGCGTCAGCCTGAGGACTGAAGGGTCCCGGGTTCGATTCCAGTCAGGGGCATGTACCTTGGTTGTGGGCACATCCCCAGTAGGAGATGTGCAGGAGGCAGCTGATCGATGTCTCTCTCTCATCGATGTTTCTAACTTTCTGTCCCTCTCCCTTCCTCTCTGTAAAAAATCAATAAAATATATTTTAAAAAAAAAAAGAAGAAGAAGGCCAGCCAGCAACCACCCACAGACAAGACACGGCTGTGAAAGCCCCAGGGCCCGGGAGGGAGGCTGAAGCGTGTCTGAGGGTAAGAAGAGAGGTTTCTCTTGAGCACATCACCCCTTAGGCCCGCACAGCGCCACCGGGAGGGCCCCTCAGTCTGCTCCGGTGGGAAAAGGAAAGCCCCACAGCAGCCGGAGCTCAGCGCCCAGCAGACTGTGTTCCTGTTGCACAGGTGCCTGAGTGGAGATCCCAGCAGCAGCTCTGCTCCTCTGTGAAGTGGGGCTGCGGGGCAGGACGGGGAGGAGCGAGGTGAAGCCATTCAGAGCAGGGCCGCAGCAGGAGCAGGCAGATGGGAACAACCTGGAGTCGGTGAGGGCGGAGGCGGGACCTACACTGCCGGAGAGAGGCCTGGTTTGTCAGAGCGTCAGGAAACCCCTGGAGAATGGGCCCCGGCCCGTGTCTCCTCACATTGTGTACCTGTGCCTGGCACAGAGCCCGCCATGTAGTAAATATTTGTTGGCTGAATTAAAAGGGAGTGAATGAGTGAATTCGCCAACTACATGTTTTAAAATCTGTCCTTCCTGAGCCTGCCTGCCTGCCGCACACATGTCAGACACAGGGCTGCCTGCCTGAGGCTCCAGCTGCTCGCCGCCTATGGGTTCCAGGCTGGCCAGCCCGAGGCATGAAGCAAGTCTCTGTTTGTAACCTATAGATGCATTCAATTTGCAAGTGAAATATGCATGTTCCAGGGTCCGCAGTCCCTGAAAGCATGTGTGTTCCAGGTCCTGTAGTACCTAAAAGTATTTAGTACGTGTGTTCCAGGTTCCATACTACCACAGAAACAACTAAAGGCCCTTTCGTGGAGTTAGTTGGAAAATTATGGCACACCCATGGCTAGAATACTTGCATCCATAAACAAAAAAAAGCTATGCTCTTATACTGAATTTTATCCAATAGTGAGTGAAAAAAGCAAGATACAGAATAGGTTATATGGGTGCTATTATTTGTATAATGGAGGGAGTAGAGTAACTCCCACATATAGTCTCTTGAAGGATATATATGAAAGTCATAATATTGGTTGTTACTGGGGAATAAGAACATCTTTTGTGACTTTGAAATTTGATACCATATATCGTAAAAATAAATCAATTTGAAATGAAATTAAAGAGCACGGCCCATAATGTTGTTAAAGACGGATGTGCAATCTCGGGTGGCAGAGTTGCTCTTGGGCTTGTGATTCTTCTGCCCCCTGGAGGCTGCTCTGAGAAGAACATGACATGACCATGGCTCTTGAACCCTTTATCTGTCCTCCTCTAATCACTAGGTGAGGCACACAGGCCTGATGGCTGAGCACGGGATGTTGTCCTCTGGCTACATGCTTTCATTTCAGCGGGCAGTGGTGGTTCCCACAATGTTGGCAGTAAATGGCTATTACAACAGGAAGAATCAGAACGTGAATGAACCCCGGCTCTACTGAAATCTCTACGAAACAGATATGTTAGCATTGAGAGTAGGTCTTCAATCACTAGGGAAATATTGATACTTTCTTTTACTCAATTTTGGCCAAAAATATAAAACTAGAAAATAAAATTGTAAAATGATTATTCATTTATATCTATGAGCATAGCCAATGACGTAATAATGAATTACATAATAACTGGGATGTTGGATTTTAAATCCTGGCACACCCAAAATGTACAGAAAGGACTTTGTAATCAGGACTTGCAACTTAATCATAAAATATGGAAAATAAACAATTTTTAAAATGTTTTGAAATATCTATCTATCTATCTCTAAAAGCCTAAGCGACCATTTGACTGGTAGCTATGATGCACACTAACCACCAGGGGGCAGATGCTCTGACTGGTAGGTTAGCTTGCTGCTGGGGTCTGGCCGATTGGGACTGGGCAAGGTGGGCCGAGCACACCCTGAGCCCTCCCGCGGTCACTCCCCGGCCCCAAGCATGCATCAGTGGGGTCCTTTGGCCTGGCCTGCACCCTCTTGCAATCTGGGACACCTCGGGGGATGTCAGAGAACTGGTTTTGGCCCGATCCCTACAGGCCAGGCCAAGGGACCCCATCAATGCATGAATTCGTGCACCGGGCCTCTATATATTATAATTTAACAATATAACAAACACATATTTCTGCCTTCACAGTCTTTGTTAATATTTTCATATTTATTTCCAACTAATTTATTTTTTAAAAAAACTAATGTATTTTTTCGGATTAGAAAATGACATACTCCTTATTGACAATTTCAAAAATATGAAAAGTTTAACAATATTTGTAGCATTAAAACAATATGGAGTTGGCAAAAAAATAAGTCTGTTTTGCACAAAAAAATGTTTTAAGTCAATACAAATATTCATTACCTTTTAAAACCTTCTCTAAAGGGTTACCGAGTCTCTTTACTTAATCCTGTTTTAATTAATGTTACATGTTTTGCACATTATTACATAAGGACGCATTTCAGTAAGGGTTTAAAAGAGGAAGAAGCAACCAGTGATTCATTCTCACCTCAAAGAACTTGCCACTCACTGGCCAGGACAGGAAAGAGGTGTTCAGGCTGCGCGTTGACCAGCCTTGAGAATTCGGAAAGAGCTGCTGCTGGTGCAAGGCACTGAGAGCCTCGGGCAGAAGCGTGATGCAGACCATTGCGGGTGGTTCGAGCCTGGGAGAGGTCTCTGTCCCCAAACCTGGGACGCACACGGCAGGGCTGCAGAGACTGGGAGCAGGTCTTGCTAGAGAGAGGCATGGGCAGATTTGAAGCTGGGAATGAATGTGGCCCTAAAAGGAGGGTCTTAGGCTCTCGTCATGACTGACATCAGAGAGTCTTGTCCATAACATCATATCAAACACAGCCCTTTTGGTACCTATTTTTTCTATTTTGCTTGTAAGTAAGCTCAGGTTTTTCAGAAGGTGGGATCTGAAGGTAGTACATGCCGGGGCCTTGTCTTCCTGCCACAGGCTGTCCCAGAAGGACGGGCACTGGGCTGCTTTACTTACGGGGACAGCTGGGTACCATCAGAAGGAGATGGGCCAGGCATGTAGGGCCCGAGCTGCCAGGGCATGCCAAACCCTCCCATCCTTTAAAAATAGGAACTGAGCCCGGCTGGCGTGACTCAGTGGTTGAATGTGAACCAAGGGGTCACAGTTCAATTCCTGGTCAGGACACATGCCCGGGGTTATGGGCTCGATCCCCAGTAGGGGATGTACAGGAAGCAGCCAATCAGATTCTCATCATTGATGTTCTCTCTCTCTCACTCCTTCTCCCTTCCTCTCTGAAATCAACAAAATCGTATTTTTTGAAAAGGAAATAAATAAAAAATAGGAACCGAACATGCAACCCATGTTTACTTACCTGCGGCATTGGCCCTCAGATTCACACTGCTACATTATATTCAAACTGCTTCTTCCACCTAATTTTGAGAGCTGACTAGCGACCAAGGAAAATCTCATTATCCAGTGGAATTTATTAATAGAGCTCCAAGCCCCAAAGTGAGATCTCTCAGGTACCCAGGGCAACCTAGTAATTCTGCCTCTTCGTCACAAACCCATCTAATCCAGAATTTTCTCAAATTCATTTACTTAAGAAGTTAGATCATTCATTACAATTAATCTGGTGGTCAAAGACAGCCAGCTGCTCAAGTGAGATCCCAAATTTTCTAACAAATTGAATAAGCACTCATTTGTTTGTTTGTTGATATGATTATAGAATTAGCCAAACGGCCTGTTCCTCAGCATGAAAAATTAAGATCCAAATTGTTTCATTATGACTTTTCTTTGTTACAAGTTAAATGAAATGGAGAATCTATGAATCACAAACTGAACAAAATCATGGTTAAGAAGAAATCCATTGGAACAGTCTGAAACCTCTGAGCAGGCTGCGATCTGCAGCAGGCTCTTCCTCTAATATGGAGCCCACATCCCCCTGAGCTGGTGCTGACCCCGCCAGACCTGCCTTTTCAAATTGCTCCCTCTTTATTGAAATCCAGTGTCTCATAGGGTAATTGTTCACTAAGACCTTCTACTGTATGCATTTCACTGTGTGCAACAGTTTTGCAAGAGTCCAGGAACATGCTAAACAGAGGTTAGGTTCCTTACCGTCTTATCCTTTACATTTAAAGTAGATTAATTTGCAGAAATGGCACCCTTTTTCTCAGAACAATATCTGTGTGCAGTTGGGGCAGTGGGAATGCTTATTTTCTTTCTTTTTTTATCTTCATTTTATGTTTCAGTTAGTTTACATTTGGTATTATTTTGTATGTTCCAGGTGTGCAGCACAGTGGCCAGTCATACTTTACAAATTGTTCCCCCGACATTTCCAGTACCCACCTGGCACCACACCTAGTTATTAGTCTTACTGACTATACTAGCAGCCCAGTGCATGAAATTCGTGCACAGAGGGGTGGGGAGGAGGTCCCTCAACCCAGCCTGCACCCTCTCACAATCCGGGAACCCTCAGAGAATGTCCGACTGCCAGTTTAGGACCAATCGGGCCTAAACTGGCAGTTGGACATCCCTCTCTCAATTTGGGACCACTGGTTCCTAACTGTTCGCCTGCCTGCCTGATCGTCCCTAGCCACTCTGCCTGCCTGCCTGATCACCTCTAACCACTCTGCCTGCCTGCCTCATCGCCCCTGCCTCTGCCTGCCTGCCTCATTGCCCCTAACCACTCTGCCTGCCTGCCTGACCACCCCTAACCGCCTCTGCCTCAGCCCTTGCTGCCACGGCTTCATCTGGAAGGATGTCCGGAAGGTCGTTCGGCTGCCGGTCTAATTAGCATATTATGCTTTTATTATTATAGATTTGCTATGCTTTACATCCCCAGGACTATTTTGTAACTACCAATCTGTATGTCTCAATGCCTTCACCTCTTGCAACCAGTTCCCTAACCCCCACCCCTCCGGCAACCATGAGTGTGCTCTGTGTCTGTTTGTTTAGCTTGGGGAATGCTCATTTTCATGCTGCTCTTATTTCCCTAAAGAGAAGGAAAAGCGCTAAAGAACATTGCAGGCCTCTCCTCCCTGCTTCCTGGCAGCAGGGACAGACTTAGCTGTTTGGAGACAGTGGGGGCTTGGAAATGGGAACAGAGTGAAATTATATTAAACAAGAGCAAACGGTAGAAGAGAGTAAAATTCCTTAAGTGGAGAACCACCACCGTGTGCTACCTTTTGGAAAAGGCCAATATACGCTAATATCCACACTGGGAATTGAGCCCACCACCTGGGCCTGTGCTCTGACCAGGAATCGAACCGGCAATCCTCTGGTGCACGGGCTGATGCCCAACCAACTGAGCCACACCAGCCAAGGCTCACCTAATTTTTTATTGCTAATGACATTTGCAATGCTTTGGGGAACCATTTTCTTGGACAGAATAAGGGTTTTGGATTGTTTTAAGGTAAAATATTGCATTTTTCAATGCAAGAAACTAAGAAATAAGAAAGCAGCATCAAACTGAGTCTGTTAGGGAAGGCATGAGGAGAAAACTATCTCACCCACTCCTTAGTACATAACAAGGCTTTCATGAAAGCCTCTAATGAAAACATATGAAGAGTGCCTTCAGATATCAAGAGATGGCTGGGTATACCCAGCAGGAGCACAGCATGACAGTGGTACCCATCACATTAACGAAAGTTTTCAATGCAACAACTGTTACAAATGAATTTCTAGGCATGCGAGTGAATTCAGTTTTAAAAGTTCATTTCTTATTAAACTAAATGCCAGGATTAGGAGTATTTGTCATTTACAAAGCATTGCATATGTTATAGTAAAGCCATAGAAGAGCTATTGTGTTAATCACAAAATCCATCCAGTCTTTAATGGACAAGGGTAATTTAATCAATTCCATGCTTCAACTCTGCAAGAATTTCCAGTGTGCATCCTGCACGACTCTAAGTATTAAGAGATGATAGGAAGGATGCAAATCTCATGGTCCAGGTACATGCGGCCCAAGCCTGCAATCAAAATAAGCCTGTAATCATGAACAAAATTGGGAACTTAAAATAGCACAATGGCTGCTACCCACAGAATTGATTATGGGTTTTTGGCTCAGAGTCATTTGAGATGCATCTAATAGAGGGCTCACAAAGAGCATTCTCAAATGGAATTTAAGTAAAGCATGCTTAAAAATAATAATTTATTGCATACTTACCACCTGTCAGTCACTGAACTAAGACATTAATGGAATTAAGTCAACTGCTCCTCACAATGTCCCACGAGAGGAGAGCCACTGCAGGCACACCACACGGAGGAGAAAACGAAGGTGGGTGGTTAAGTGACTGACTTTCTCAAGGTCTCACATTCGGTCAGGAGGAAAGCCGGGTGGGAGCTGTTCATACGAGATCTCCCAACGCAGCCTTGTTTGCAGAGATTATGGCCTATTATCCACAGTAAAGTCATCCACTCCAATTGCACACACACCTTACTTTACTGCTTAGAAAATATTACAACCTGCCTTGAAACACTCAAATATTTAAGGATTACACTTGATACCTCAGTCCTGGTGTTGACTTTGAAATCAATGTTTTAGTTTATAACTGTAACTTCTGTTTTAAAATTTGAAAGATTATGTATGCCAACTTCTAACCAGCACCAGATTTTGACTTTTGGGTAGTTGGGAGACACTTCAGAGAGCTGCCCCAGTGACTGACTCACACTGGTAAATGTTCTGTTCTCAGTCTGGGGCTTTCTGGTTGCAGTCTTCTCGCTCAATATCACCATCTCCCACAAGCAGGAGTACTCCAGCTACATTGAGACGGGTGCCTCCCCAACACGGCATTTGGCCGGGTAGCCATGATTTACTATGCATTCAACCCCAAGCACTTTAAAACCATTACCTCACGTAAATACCATTAAAAATCCCGTGTTATAAGGAAACCAAGAGATCTGTCCACAGCTGACAAGTGGGACAGAGGAATTCTTACCCACATTTTATCAGAGGTTTTATTGATTAAACAATTTTCTATTTGAGCCTCCATTTAGACTGCTTTGTGACAAATTAAATGACTTTATGAACAATAAAAATGTCTTAAAATATAAAAAATTCAAGAAAAGCCATCTGTCTTGATTTTCTGGATGGATGAGATAAAAACTACTAAAATGCCAATAACTGCCGAAACCGGTTTGGCTCAGTGGATAGAGCGTCGGCCTGTGGACTGAAAGGTCCCAGGTCCGATTCCGGTCAAGGGCATGTACCTGGGTTGCGGGCACGTCCCCAGTAGGGAGTGTGCAGGAGGCAGCTGATTGATGTTTCTCTCTCATCGATGTTTCGAACTCTCTATCCCTCTCCCTTTCTCTCTGTAAAAAATCAATAAAATATATTTTAAAAAATAAAAATAAAATGCCAATAACTGTTTTAATGAAAAAGTATTTCCTGGCTAAATATCTTTGGTACCTTAGACTGGTAAATTATCATATAACTTGCCTGGTTCTAATTCTCTGTAGCCACAAAATGTTTAATGCTAACTCCAACTCCACTAAGTACTACCTCATAATAAAATGCTCATTTCAACATTTTAAAGGCAAATTGTAAAGATGGTATTGATGCAATATTGAACTCCAGGTGCCCTCTAGTGGACATAGGTGGCTTCAGAAATCACTTGCTAGGTTTTTTGTTTTTTTTAAAAAATATATTTTATTGATTTTTTACAGAGAGGAAGGGAGAGAGAGAGAGTTAGAAACATCGATGAGAGAGAGACATCGATCAGCTGCCTCCTGCACATCTCCCCCTGGGGATGTGCCCGCAACCCAGGCACATGCCCTTGACCGGAATCGAACCCGGGACCCCTCAGCCTGCAGGCCGACACTCTATCCACTGAGCCAAACCGGTTTCGGCGCTAGGTTTTAAGTGAATAACCCGCATTAGGAAGGAATGAGGCATCCCTTCGCCCTAAGCTCTGTCCACTCTTGTTTCTCCTCCTTTGCTCTTGTCCAGGTTCCCAATATACGAAGACAATGCCACTTAGTGTTAAAGCGAATAAAACTTTACAGGGCTGGGAGGTGGGTAGGGGACACGACATAGTTTTTCCTGCGATGGAGCATCACCAAGCAGGTTTAACCCTGAGAAAAATAATGAAATGGGCCACGTTTTCCGTCAGCATCCTTCCTACCACTTCCCCTTTAGTCCCTGCCTGCTCCTGCAGCCCCACCAGCCTCCTCTCCTCCCTGGAGGCATTGCTCCTACAAGCTGCTGGCAAGCATGGCATTTGGAAGACAGATTGGGGTGTGCTCTTAGGGTGCCTACATGCATGTGCAACTTCATGGAGTCTTCTAGAAATCAGGCCTAAGGGTGTGAATCTTGAATGGAAGAATTTCAGTTGAGATTGAAAGTTATGTGGGCTGCACAGGCCTCAAAATGCTCAATAGTCTAAGCAGCTGACTGATAAGGTCATTTGTCAGGAGGCATGTCCTTAGCTGTGTGGATGGTCCCTCTTCCTTGCAGCTGCAGAGATTCAGACACCTGCCAATCACCAGAGCTGTGCTCCACCAGCCCTCTCATTCAACACTTTCACAGTCAGTGCCAACTTCTGTTTAGTGACTTCAACTCACCCTGAAGTCTTCTGTTGTCTTATTTTCTAACCAGGCTTTCTGGATCCATCTTCCCCACCTCCTTTCACCACGAAAGCTCCCAGTAGAGGCTGGTAGCCAGGACGGAATCAGTGCTAAAACTTCCCTGGACAGATATCAGGTGAGCAATAATCTGTCTAGTTATGCTAAAAGCACGAGTCAGGTGTGAATTCACCTGCTCTTCTAGTTGATTGGCACACTTATTTGGAGAATGAATGGGAACATTTTGATTTGGGCAGACACCACTGTTCTGCGGCCACCTGAAGTGAACTCTCTGGGTTTTTCTGTCTGAACATATCTTAGTTTTACTTCCATTTTGAAAGGTATTCTTGCTGAGTGGAGAATTCTGGCTTAGCAGCTGGTTTCAACCCTGTGAGGACACTCCACTATCTATCGTCTGGCTTCCATTATTTTGGGGGAGAAGTCAGGTATTTGTTGAATTACTACCATCCAAGTAAGTTTTGTCTTCTGTATTCAAGATAGTTTCCTCCCATCTTTAATTTCCACCGTGTCATTGTGATGCATCTGGATACAGAGATTTCTTTTTATTCGTATTGTTTGGAGCTTATTGAACTACTTGAATCTCTAGCTTGATGTGCATCTTGGAAAATCCTCAAAGAATCTCTTCAAATACTGCTTTGGCCCTATCCTCTCTCCTTTCAAGGACGCCAAATAAACAGACAGGATCTCTCACTGACTCATCTTTTTACCCATTTTCCACCCTTTTCCTCTCCTTGCTTCAGTTCAGAGGACTTCTCCTGACCTGTCCTTCTCCTCACGTAAGTCCAGTGCAAGGCTCTGCCTCTCGGGCTGCTGCTTCAGACGTGGTCACACACTTCAAGGAAAGCAGTCCCAAGGGACGGTCTCATCTCTGGACTTCCTTCCGGACTTTGGTCCTCTTGTAACTGCTACATTGGTCACAGTTTGTCTTTAGTGAAGATGTTTTCTTCTACGTAGTTTGGATTTTCTGCTTGGCTTCTGCAGGAAGGCAGGGTGACCTGGCCTGCCATACCAGCACCGGTCTTCAGGTGGTCATTTCTAAAAGGCTCAGTGAGCACGGGTCTTCCTTTTCCCAGATAGAAGAGGGTTACACATTGTAACTGGGCATCAGACACAACACACTGACAGACAAGACTCATGTGCCCACGTGTAACAAGGTCACAAGGACTGCAGGAATATAGACCGTGCTTCACTTCTGGAAACAAAGATGATATAATGCTTTCTCAGGAAATCGGTCTGGTACCTGCCATCATAATACAGTTGGCATTCATTTTAAATAAAGAATATAGTAGGTCCTCAGAATAGAAAAAAAGAGCATCTAATAAATGTATACAGTGAATAGTGTGTCTTTATTCTATTTACAGTACATTTGTTATAAATATAATACATTTTTGAAAAGCTTATTTTTATTAACTGAGATTTGTATTTTAAACAGATCAACTCAAATGTTAAAGTTACATAATAAAGAATATGATAATTTAAATGACAAAAATCTCATATTGTGAAATACTGCACACTATGCTGAGATGAATGAGGAAAAAAAGGTCAAACTCCTTTCAAAACTATATTCAAAGCATCAGAAAAAAATTTCTTTTTACAAAGTTATGTATAAGCCATAGGAACCACCAGGTACTGAACCATGACTTTATAACCAAAGTTCAGAACTGATTTTAGAGAACCGTGTGAAGCAAGACAGGAAAATTTGTATTTCATACTCTATTGAACTTCACAGTAAAGCTGGAATTTGACTAAAGGCTTAATAGGAGTATTGCCAACAAGGCCTTTTCTTCCTCAAAATCGTCTAATGTTCGCATACCATCAGTAAGTTGTAACAGCAGACTTAGACACTGATTTTTAAGATGGTGCTTAATAAGGTGCATGGATATGTTGAAATTCTGCAATATGAGCATGTAAATTATTACCAGGTTTAAAGAAATACAAAAGAAGAGTATCAGTATTCTCAGTCCAACGTGCTTTACATCATCAACAAATTGACAAGTGTTTTGCAGTGATCCGACACCAACCTCCAGAACAAGTTAGGTATTGCAAATACTGCTGTAAAAGTCAGTCAGTAAAATAAACTGATTCTTGTGGATTTCAGTACAACTTTACAAGCTGTCACACATTATTAATGATGATCAGGGCAGGCATGGAGTTCTGCTGACTTGTTTCAAACACTGTAACTTGGTCCGATAACTTGGCAAATACCCTAGGGGTTCCAAGGTTATAGACACCTGTGTGGACAAAGCATGCCTTCAGCTGCAAACTGTGAATCTCCTCGCTTTTAAGCTGCAGTTTATACTGTGTTTGTCCAAGCCATGTAAACGATCCATGGATTTCCAATGATTCTGGACTAAGGAAGGAGGGAAAGGGTAAGTTGAAGGGTTTTTTCTTTATAAATTTATCCCCAAAGTCCCAATTAACACATCCCTTCTATCTAGCAATTTTATTTCTAGAAATAATTTTATGAAGCCAACTATTTATTAATGATAACTATAATGGCAATGCTGTTACTACTATTGTTATACTAGTTAACATTTATGAACAGTTACAATGTTCTAGGTATAAGGCTAAGAGTGAATTATCTTATTTAACACTCAAAACAACAGCTAGCAAATGATGGAACCTGTTTTCAAACTCGAGCTTTTAACCACCACCTTGCTATCCATACATAAAAACGTGTATATAAGAATGCTTATAATATTGAAACTGTTTATAAAACTGAAAAGTGGAAAGCAATCTACCAATTGCTTATCTACCAATAAGTCATTAGTTCCTTAATTACAATACAAATAATCATACACAGAATGTGTTTGGATTTCAGAGAGCTGCTTCCGATCCTGGGATGTTAATCCACAATAATCAGTGTATGTTTCACATTACTTTTCTAACAATCCAAAAATTTCTGAATTCCAAAAAGCACCAGCTCTTGGAATATCAGCTGCGGGAGTATGAACCAGCATTTTTTTTATAGGTATTATTTACAATCAGGAAAATAAAACTTAAAAAAAAACACCAAACACACCTTTTATCACAAACTTGCTGGTTTTCAATTTTAGAGTTCTTTCTCACCAACAAACTTCTATAAAAATTTTTAGCTCTGGTCAAATTAATGTGCTGCTTTGGGGAATGCGTTCTTTTGTCCCTATCCTACGCTAAGACGAGCCTCCGTAACCCTTTGCTAACACTTCTGCAACACCAAACACAAGAAATCAGGACACGCCTGAGTAAACTTTATCCATGTTAGTAACTATTTGCAGAATTTCAAAATATTAAATTGGTCTCAAATCAATCTTATACTGTAAAATAACCTTATACTACATAAACCTTTACCTTGTTGTTTTATGCCGAAGATCAACTATTACATCGACATCAGCCTTAGAACAATTGGAAAGTAAAAGGGTGACTGGTACTAAACAAAGGCTATGGAAGAAAAATAAACACAATAGTTAGCTGTGTGTTTTTAAAAACCAACTTTTGAGTAAAAAACACGTAAGAGTACCTAACAGAGAAAAAGCTCCTTAAAAACCACTAGACTCAAGAAGGGAAAAAACTGAGTTCCAAAACCACGTAAGACAAACTGTGTATGTAAATAAAGTAAAACGTAGTAATACAAGACCTGAATAAGTATCACATCCACAATATACACATCCTGAAGAACATACACATCCACAAAACCATTTTTTATTTCAATGTATTATAGTTAATCTTTAAAAAAACCCAAAACACTAAAATATTTCTAGGTGGTTATTTCCCAAAATGAAAAACAAAAGTAAATCATCTCAACTACAGAAGACCAATGGAGAAAAAATTAAATCATGGAAATGCCAACACGTAATCCTGCCTCTTCCTCCATTCACAGTCTCTCAGTGAACAGACTGATACCAAGTGCTTTTTCATTGGGAATGGGGCTCTTGCCTCGCCAGCCCCACCCGATTCCTGTCGCTTCTTTCACCCACACATCTCAGGAACCTGGCACCTCACTCCTTCTTCATTTCCTCTGGAAGTTTACCACTTGGTAAGTCTTAAGTAATTAATGCTGTCAAAATTTGAACTGTTTTGATGTGTCTGTATTGCATTCATGTCTTGGGTTTAATTTCTGTCTCCAAAACAAACACAAAATGATATAATATTTTTTCCTTGTTTCTGACTTAATGATAAACCTGCTCATTAAAAGGAAACTTTGGGCAACTGAGGTGGCTGAGGCAATATCCATCTTTAAACACAGCAGCAACACAGAGAACTGCAGTAAAGGGTAAATTACTAACACCAATACCTATAGATTAACTATTATTCTAAATTTCTCCTTCAGCATTTGGGTTAATGCTATTGTCAATTAAAGAAGTGTGTGTGTGTTGTATAAAAATTTTAACAAAAAAAACTCTCAAACCTTTTTTGATGAAATGGGTGGTTAAGTGACTCTGGGTAGTGAAGACTTGTTTTAATGAGACTAGAAAGCTGCTCTACGGATGGTCTTGAAGAAACTGCAGTGTTTTCCGGCCTGAAAAATTTTAATGGTTCCATTTCTGGTGGCTCCTGAAAAAAGAAAAAATACATGACAATAAAAGCACTGCCTTATTATAATGTATAATGAATACAAAGTTAAAACCAATAAAGTAAAGCAGACACTATTTCTGCTGTTATTTAAAGAAACAGTTGGAATCATCTGCAATATAATTTAGGATAAAGAAACTAGGATATGGAATCATTTATTCATTTCCCATTTATTATGTGCTGGACTTAAATGTTGTTTTTTAATATATTTTTATTGTTTTCCAAGAGGGAAGGGAGAGGGAGAAAGAGATAGAAACATCAAGGAGAGAGAATCATTGACTGGCTGTCTCCATGAATTCCAGCAACTTCACATATTAGCTCTATGATCTTAGATAAACTATTTACTATGTTAAGACTTAATTTCCTCATATGTAAAAAGGGGTTCATAATAATAACAATAACTCCAAAAGTTGTGGTTCTCATCTGGTGAAAGTGCTTAGTAGTAAGGCTATAGTCATTCCGTTGTATAGCATCTGTTTAATTTTTTAATTTAAAGCTGGAAAATTAAGATCTAGTATTTATAAAAGCAGTATTAGATAATTATTTGAATTACTGGACTACACGTGCTTAACTTTTGCTCACAGATACTGTGAGAACTTTTTGGTAACATCAAACAGCATTTCGAGAAATAAGAAAATATTGAACACGATTCCCAGCTGCTGCCCAACCCCAGAAGGCACCTGTTACATTTTAAGAGGTGTCCCTGGAATCCCACAACAGGGCGGGCCTGTCACAACAAGTAAGGAAATATAGAGAACACTGTTCTCCCAAGCAAAGCAACTCTTTATATAATATGAATTATAGATTCAATATCGGGTATCCCTTAGGAAACCTCAACATCACAAATGCATCTTAATACTCTTAGAAGGGGTTAATGAATTTTATAAGAAATTTATGTTCATTTCTCATTTTAATCAGTCTTCTCAACCAACCATCAACTCAAATCCCAACAGAAAGACTTGCACAAGCCAGACTGCATCACAAATACAACCCCCCCACACACAAAAAACAAAAAACCCCCACCACCCCCTTCACCCCCAGTTTATAGGAAAGCCCCAAAGCGAACCGTTAGTACCTGTTTCTGAGGAGACGAGTAGGCTTCTTTTCCTACAGTGTGAAGAATGACATGATGCTGACCTTCCAAAATAAGCTGCTTACTGTCCTCCACTACGTAAGCCTGAGACACAAAGCACAGGAATGTCACCCTGCTTGGCAGCTGGGG
>NW_006292908.1:639752-652440 GCF_000327345.1 Myotis davidii
GCGGGGGTGGGGTGCGTTCAAATCTTGGCTCCATCCGTAACCCACCTCCATGGCTCAGGGCGCACTGCGGCTGGAGGTGTAATGGCGCTAATGCTGCTCGGGGCTGAAGACCGCCCGCAGCCACCGTGGCCCAGCGTGCGGAACTCTCCAAGCTGCCACAGCCTCAGCCAA
Organism: Myotis davidii; assembly: GCF_000327345.1. Taxonomy (NCBI): domain Eukaryota; kingdom Metazoa; phylum Chordata; class Mammalia; order Chiroptera; family Vespertilionidae; genus Myotis; species Myotis davidii. Next base: position 639,924 of record NW_006292908.1, read on the forward strand.
GTGCCAAGCCCATCTCTGTGTGCTTGCCCCCACTCTGAGGGGCCTCTATATGTTCAGTTGGCAGAGGCCCTTTGTGCCCAACGCCAAATCAACCTAATTACCTTGACAACAAGAAACTAGGGGAATAAATCAGCCACTATAAAATCGACAGAGAAGGAAGCCCGTAAAAACGGTTGGCTACAGCTGTGCGGTGGTTACGGACTATTGGCAAAGACTCTCAGGTCAAGCATGTCACCGAGGAGTATTTCAAATTCAAGAAATGAACAAATAAACTCAGCTTTGTTTTTCAAAAAAAAAAAAAAAAGTAACTAACGCAGTATTTAATGGAAGGTAGGAATATTATGGCTACTACCTATCAATTACTAACACGGCTGTGTCAGCATTTCTACTTTTATTTATTCATTGAATCTATAAAGTGTGTGTCGAAATCTGTCTGCCTCCATATAACACAGCTGGATTGGATGCTTCAGAGACACATCTTGAAATCTTTTCCAATTTGCTCTCGAGCGCCGAAGGCACTAGTACAAACGAACAGTGTCATGAGACAAACTCCTTTTCTTTACTGGAATACCCATGGAGGCAAAGGCTTATTGAATTCCTCTTTATCTGCTGGAAGCACAAGATGGAGCATTCACAAGATAAAATGTTCTGTCATAAAACAAAAAAAATGCTCCAGGCCCTGGCCAACTGCGTAGCTCAGTTGGTTAGAGCAGCGGTTCTCAACCTATGGGTCACGACCCCTTTGGGGGTCGAACGACCCTTTCACCGGGGTCGCCTAAGACCATCGGAAAACACACATATAATTACATATTGTTTTTGTGATTAATCACTATGCTTTAATTATGTTCAACTTGTAACAATGAAAATACATCCTGCATATCAGATATTTACATGATGATTCATAACAGTAGCAAAATTACAGTTATAAACTAGCAACGAAAATAATTTTATGGTTGGGGGTCACCACAACATGAGGAACTGTATTAAAGGGTCGTGGCATTAGGAAGGTTGAGAACCACTGAGCATCATTGGTTTAGATTAGAGCATCATCCCAATATGTCAAAGCTGCAGATTCAATCCCCGGTCGGGGCACATACAAGAATCTACCAATGAATGCATCAATAAGTAGGACAACAAACTGATGTTTTTCTCTCTCTCTCCAAAATAAATAGATAAAAATAATTTTTAAAATATGCTACAGCAAAAAATAAAGGAAAACAAAGGAGAGAGGCAAATGGAATAGATGAAAGATGAATAGCAACAAATGAGTAATGGGTATCAAGAGGTTCATGCTGCTATTTCCCCCTTTTCAGTGTTTGGAAAGAGTTTACTAATTAGTAAAGAGTTTACTAATATCTGCTGCCATGAAGCTCATCATGTGTACAGTATTCTCTATACCACTTAGAAATAGCAATAATACAGAGAAAAGCGACTGAATTTGAATGAATTCTTCCTTTTGGCAAAAAAAGTCATTATGGAACTACTAAAAAAGTTATAAAACAACCGCAATACTGAAACTGGAATATTGAAGCAGGAAAAACATAAGTAGCAGTTTACATTTGTTCTTCAGCTCAAGAATCAAATACGTATAAGCAAGGCTTGCTGAAATAATGTAACAACACGTACCTTCCACAATATGACAACATTCAAGTCCACCTCACTGCACTTCTGAATTAATCTCACAGCGTCCTCTACTGACTGTTTTTCCGTATGTGCTGATGGCTGGACTTTTTTTAATTCAGAGGATAAACTTCGATAAAAGAAATCTGCACACGGGCTTGCGGAACTTATTATCTGTTAAAAGAATATCACTTATCTAATAAATGCTTTCTACTGAATATACCCTGCCAAATTTTTATTTCTATAACTTATACATATCCAAAAGGCTTATTCGATAATTTCGTGTCAATGTGTTGACTGTAGAGAGGCCACACTAATACTTAAACACCTAAAATATCTGGTACAAATTACCCGGAATCTTAAAAGATGTTACTTCAAAATAATTAATCTACACTGCTGTGACATTAGGTTTGACCTTTCAAGTATCCACGATGAATGAGTAGTTCTAAGAAATGATTAAAAAATAAATTGTTGAATGAAAAGTAATTTTTTTTACTATTAAAATATTAAGGTATTTCTCATTCAAATACTTAGAACACTAGGCAACATCTCACCAACCAGAGTGCAAGTGAGTCTCTGGTATTAATTTGGCTTTTTCACTTAAAGGGAGAGAATAAGAGAAAAGAATTTTAAATGGACTCAGTACTACAGGATTTCCCTTAATGGAATATTGTTTCATTGTAAAACCTCTTACTTAGATTTCCTGCATTACAGGCTGTATTATATAGATGCCAACCTTAGATTTAATAATTATTAATAAATATATGCATTTTCCCCATTAGAAGTGAACTTTTCTGGTAAACTACTGTCCCATGGTTTTCTCATTAATCTGCAATGCTTGGTAAGTTCTACTCAACCAGATTCACTAGAAGGGAAAATGCCTTTGTTTTTGTCTTCATTGTACCCGTATAAAACTATTCAGTAACAATACAGTAACTATTACAACCTGAATATAATTTAAGAGTCCTGATGATGTTTCTAGATATTTTAAATTAAAAAATGAACAAAACACAACAACTGAAGTCCTGAAAGCTAAATTCAACCATTCAGGAAGCACAGTAGCTGCGAAAGTCATACTTGTTTTAGAATTATTGGGGTTTTGGTGCTCTGAGCTATTTCTAAATAGCTTTTCCCTCAAAATGTCAAAAGACAGTCACAAAGAGTAAGACAGATGAAGGCAAATGATAAAAGAAATACAAAAACAAAAATAAAAGGATGTTTGGAATTATCAAGGGGAAAAACACAAGGAAGAAATAATACCAATAACAGCACACAACAACATAGAATTTTACGTCCTTGGTCCAAAATTTTTTAGAAGCAGATCCCCAGATCTCCTCTTCAGATTATCTGCAGGGCTGGCTGAAAATGCATATTCCCAATCTCCACCCAAGACATAAGGAAACGGAGCTTTAGAGGTGGAAAGGCAAAGCTCTCATTTTTACAAAATTCTCTAAGTAAAAAATAGGGTCTGCAGATAACCTCAAGATCACCTGGCAGATTCCTATATAATAAAAAGCTAATACGCAAATCAACTGGACAGCAGAACGACTGGTCGCTATGATGTGCACTGACCGCCAGGGGGCAGACACTCAAGGCAGGAGCTGCCCCCTGGTGGTCAGTGCGCTCCCACAGGGGAGCACCGCTCAGCCAGAAGCCAGGCTCACAACTGGTGAGCTCAGTGGCAGTGGCGGGAGCCTCTTCCCGTCTCCACAGCAGCACTAAAGATGTCCGACTGCTGCCTTAGGCCCACCCCACCCCCTCCACCCCACCCCTCGAGAGCTCCAGGACTGCGAGAGGGCGAAGGCTGGGCTGAGGGAACCCCCGCACCAGAGTGCATAAATTTTATGCACCAAGCCTCCAGTATAATAATATAGACCAGGGGTCCTCAAACTGCGGCCTGCCGAAAACATTTATCCAGCCCGCCGGGTGTTTTTGCCACTGCTGCCTGTTGCTTAGCAGCCAACTAGTTTTGTTTTTTTTAAACTATAGTCCAGCCCTCCAATGGTCTGAGGGACAGTGAACTGACACCCTGTTAAAAAAGTTTGAGGACCCCTGATATAGACTCTCAGGCTCACTTCAGTTCTGCTACATCGGAATCTGCATTTTAGATCCCCAGGTGACTCATATGCACATTTTGAAAGTTTGAAAACTACTACTCTAAGGAATTCTTACAAATAATGAAGTTGGGAGTATCACTGCTCTAGACAACAATACACTTAAAATCATAAGAGTTCGTTATTTGGGTCTAAGCCATATGGTAAACAAAACCCGGAGGAGTACCATCTCTGTGTGCCACTGTGACCACTTCCTCTAGTAGACAGGTTCCTTCATATAAACCTGTTTCTTTTTTTAGCCCCAAGAACTATACTTATTTCATGATACTCTTAAAAGAAAGTTAATTTTAAGCAATTAATTAAAATGGTATAACCCTTATAGCACTTTTGGTCTGTTGTGGGACATGAAGTCAAACTGTAAAATCCAACAAAATTGACAAGTTCATCCACCAAAGAATTTGGGGATTACTAAAGCAATAGCCTTGCCAAAAGAGGTAGAGGTTCCAAAACTGTGACTTTTATTGTTATTATTCTTATTTATTTATTTAGGAGAATTGTGACTTTTAAAATCAAATGCTACTGTGTAAAACTTTAGACAATTAAAAAAATTATATTAAAAAAATCAAATGCTACTGTGTGTATTTGCATACCTGTTCATTTCCAAAGATGATATCTGCAAAGGTGTATTTTTCTGAGGACTGCGTGGCAACTGAAAAGTAAGAGGGGAAAAACCTAATCATATCATTGCCATGAAATATAAAATGACCACAAAGAAAGGTTAAAGTAAAATGAATTTACCTTCTTTTTCCTTACATCGTATTGCCTTGAAGCAAAATTTTCCTTTTTCCCTACTGCCAAGTTTGGCATCTAGGAAGAAAAGAAAATTTCAAAGATCGTTCTCAGTTTATGACATGTTAAAAGCAATTCATTATTCAGATTTCCTCAGTCAAATTGGAAAATAATTCATAATTATTAACTAGAGGACCAGTGCATGAATTCATGTATAGGTGGGGTCCCTCAGCCTGGCCGGCGATTGAGGCTGACTGGGGCTGCAGGAGGTTGGCCGGGAGGACGGGGGGCACAGGAGGTTCCAATCAGGATCATTGGGGCCAGCTGGCCAGGGGGGGTTCTGCAGGAGGTTGGCTGGTTGGGGGGGGGGGATAAGAGGGAGAAACCACAGGAGGTTGGCCAGTGGCTCCCATGAGGCATCAGGCAGGCCGGCCAGGGGGAGGGACCAGAGAAGGTTGGACAGCTGGGGTAGGGACTACGGGAGGTTGGCCAGCCGCGGGAGGTTGGCTGTGGGAGTACAATGACCACCAGGGAGCAGCTCCTGCATTGAGTATCTGCCTCCTGGTTGTCAGTACACATCACAGCGACCAGTTGACTGGTCATTCGGTCACTTAGGCTTTTGTATATTACAGACTACAGGCCCAGCGCACCAAATTCGTGCATGGGGAGAGGGAGTCCCCTCGTCCCAGCCTGCACCCTCTTGCAATCCGGGACCCCTTGGGGGATGTCTGACTGCCGGTTTAGGCCCGATAACACAGGCAGGCCTAAACTGGCAGTTGGACATCCCGCTCGCAATCTGGGACTGCTGACTCCTAACTGCTCGCCTGCCTGGTCACCCCTAACCACTCGCCTGCCTGATCACCCCTAACCACCTCTGCCTGCCTGCCTGATTGCCCCTAACCGCTCCCTGGGGGGTGGGGCCAGCTGGGGCGAGGAGCTGTGGTCGTTCTGGTCTCTGGTCGTTCCACTATTTCGGTCACTGAGCTTTTATTATATAGGATGTTTAAAGAAAAATGTCTTTGCTTTCATCTCAATGAAGTAAATCTCAGCTCTTTAAAAAGATATAATAAGACCGGAAGGCCGGACAACCTTCTGGACAAAGCTGGGGCTGTGAGGACCAAGCCCCTTTCAGGAATTTCGAGCATCAGGCCTCTAGCTTCTTCATAATATGCATGATTTATACCAATATTGTTATATGCACGTAATTTGCTAGAATATATTTTTTCACCATTGCAAAAGCCTCTAAAATGCTGATATATTTTAATTACCACAAAATAGTTTTAGTTGCAGCTTACTTTACATTACAGCTACACTGAATTTTTCCCTACTGAGCATAAATCTTGCAATAAACTGCTCTGACCTTTATGGGCTTTCCCTTACTTTAAGTTAATTCCTTTATATAAATGTCCAAAACAAGGATGACCCTAAGGCTAAGGGCTTAAACATTTTTTATATCTTTTGAATATGTATCATACAATTCATTTCCAGAAGGAGCAAATACCATTTTTCCAGCCTCACTCCACTCTACTATATATTCTCATTACTGGCAGGATGATACTGATAGAAATATTCTGGAAAACAATTTGTTGATATGTATCACAAGTATGCATACTCTTTTTTTTCAATGTTAATAGGTATGGAAACACACGAAGCATGTGAGTACATGCATGGTTATATTCAGAAAACCCAGCCTTCTAATGGCAAAGGAAACATCCATCTCTTCTGGTCTCTAAGTTTCTGTACTGTTTGAAATTTTGACAGTGATCGTATATCCAGGTACCAATTTTACAAGTGAATAAAAAATAATGCAAATAGATCTTGAAGAGAATAAAAAGATGGAAAAGAATCAATTAAAACAAGTAATTTGATTTATAGTTATGTAAACCAATGAAGGCACAATTTAATGCTTAATAAAATCAATTATAAGGAAGGTACCATATTATGGTACTACTCTAGGGAAAAACAACGTCAAGCAATGACGATATGTCAGAATTTACTATGAAGAGGGAAAAAGGCACAAACCTTTGTTTTCAGAGAGATTTACAGATTTCTGTAACTTCCAGTGTTTACTACTACTTGACACTTGTACTATGTGGAATTCCTTAACACCTGCTTCACTCTATCAAAAAGAAATGAAAGAATCATTCAGGATTTAGGAGCACTAACATATTCTAATGAAAACAATATTCAAACACTGGTACCAAAGTCAACATCAATTAACATAAGATGAAAACTTTATTTTAAAATTAACAATACACATTTCAGAAAGTTTGTTATTAAATTCCTTTAACATTCTTAAAACACACAAACCAACACTGCCATCTAAGAAATGTTTATAATGTATTCCTAGTGGCAAATTTTAAAACACTAAAAATATTCATAATGATTTACTGGTAGTGTTTAATAGATCGAGAATTATTTGTTCTCAATTTTTAATCAAAACTATATCGTTTTATTTCTTCTGATATTTCTGATAGAACCCATTCCCATTAAGGCAAAAAAATGAACAAAAAACTCTACAAAACAATAAGCATGACCAATGGAGACAGACAATAGGGGGGTATGTGCTAGGGGATGGGAGTGAACGGGGAGAGGTCAATAGGAAAAAGGAGATATATGTAAAACTTTCAACAATAAAGAATTTAAAAAGTAAAATAAAAATAAAATGATGTGAAAAAAACAACTCACAAAACAGAATCCCAATATAAAGTTATTTAAATCACTGTTTTTATTCTCCTGAAGAAGAGCCAATATGAAAATTAAAATTTTCTTACTCTTCCAATTATTGATTTTGGGGGGAGGGGATAATCAAAGTATTAGTTAACCCTAAATATCCTAAAAAGAAGTACCCTTCCATATTTATGAAGCTAAAAGCAAAGTACATTATAGAATTAACAATATTTTAATAATTATTTGAATTGAACCACTCTAAAGCTCAGATCCTATTTTAAGTATGAGACCGCATTCCTTTTTAAAGGATATTTATTTTTATATTTTGAGTACATAAACAGGAATGGTAAAATGTTTGAAAAGCTTTATATAAAGGAAATTGTACTGTCAGAAATGTATGTGAAGGATTATCAAATTAATACTGAATGTGAAATTCTAACAGAACTTTATAAATTTAATTACAAAAGAGATTCTCAATGGTGAGAGCTCTTTTGGATTGAATTACTAGCATATGAGGCTAGATTATCATGTGCAAATGTACAATATTTATGCCACCAGATCCTGTTATTTGGAGACTTAAAATTATAAAGCTAATGGAGAAGTACTATGTTTTCATACTCTGTTCTTGTGAATGGAAAAATATCCATTACTAAAAACAAAGGAAATACTTCAAATAGAATTAAAAACAAAATTTAGTTTTAAACCAACTTACAGTATTGATATTTTCCACATCCACAAAGACTAGCATGTTGCCTCCTCTGCCCTCCTCATCTTCAAGAGAATTACTTCTGCAAACGGTGGCCCGTGCGATCAGAGACCGGCTGGTGCAAATAACTGCAGTGTGTCTCAATATCCTGTGACTGAGGAAACAGAAACTGCAAATTCAATCTAAACACCTCTTCTTGTGTATGACTCTCTAATTCCAAATAAAGCTTTTAAAACCTCATCACTCTCAGAATCACTTAAAAATATACATATACAATGAAGTACAATTACCTAGCTGGCCTACGTTCAATCCATTCTCCTCATTTGGAGGGTACTATTAGTCTCTCTGACTTAGGAAAACCATCTTCATGTAGTAATGTCCTGACTGCCTCTTCTGTGATAGCAGCTCCAAAGAAACTATCTACCAAGTCAACTCCACGCTTTCACCTGGCACTCAAAGCCCTCCACAATAAAGCTTTACATTTCAAGCTGTATTTACTCCTTTATTCCTCCTTTGTTTTACACTGTGGCCAAACTAACTCATTCAGCTTGTAAATCTCATAAATCTTCATACATATAGTCCTGGAAGACCCACTATGCTCTTGCCTATCCCCCGATATGCAAATTCTGAAATCTTCACTTTCCTTGGAAGCTCATTTCATCTCTACTACACTCCATAAAGCCTTCCCTGTTGTCTTGGCCAAAGTATTCTCTATCATCTTCTTGAGGAGAATTAGCACTGACCGAGGATCTGAAATGTTCTTATGCTTACAAATACTGTATCATTTCTCCTCAGAGTCTTATATTTTAAATACTCCATTAAATAAATGTAGAACAGCCCTGACCGATTTGGCTCAGTGGATAAAGCATCGGCCTGCGGACTCAAGGGTCCCAGGTTCAATTCCGGTCAAGGGCATGTACCTAGGTTCCGGGCACGTCCCCAGTGGGGAGTGTGCAGGAGGCAGCTGATTGATGTTTCTCTCTCATCGATGTTTCTAACTCTCTATCCCTCTCCCTTCCTCTCTGTAAAAATAATCAATAAAACATATTAAAAAATAAAAATAAAAAAAATAAATGTAGCACAATCACTCCATTTATAAAAATCACAATGCATTAACACAAAGAAAATATTCTACTGTGTAATAGGACAGGCCACAGTCCTTGTGAGAGGCAGGTTTGATTTCTTCAGTGAGCACCATTAAAACACCACCCCAATCACCTGTCAAGCACATACATACTTTTTTTTCATACATTCTTGTGGGGCAGGGGAGGGCACAAGGGAAAAAGAAAGTTAAAATAATTTTCTTAAAACAGAATGACTGCAGGCATGTCTTCATATACAGATGACACTTGTGAACTTCATTATTATGTGATAACTCTCGCCAAAAAACTCAGTTTTATTAAAGAATCATAAAGTTTATAAATAGAGAAGCCACTAAAAAGATTAAGCTAGCCTTGCTGGTATTGCTCAGTGGTTGAGCATTGACCTACAAACCAGGTCACAGTTCAATTCCTGGTCAGGGCACATGCCTGGGTTGAGGGCTCTCCTTGATAGGGGGCATGCAGGAGGCAGCTGATCAGTGATTCTCTCTCATCATTGATGTTTTCTTTTCTCTCTCTTCTTGCCTGAATCAAATAAAAATATATTTCTTTTAAAAGATTAGTGTAGCTTAATTTTTTCTACTTTTGGCCACTTAGAACTTATAGCTCGCTATATTAGGAACAGCCTCAAATATAAACATCATGTAGCATTTGGAAGGAAGCAATTCATCAAAAATGACGTTAGCAAATATCAAAATGTTTATTTGAATTTGTACACATATATTAAACGAAGAGGTTAAATCAGAAGATTCCTAATGCTCACCGTATTTTAGGCAGCTTTTTAACACTTTCATAGTAAAACAGAAAGTTAATTTCATGGACACCTTCTTCATCCGGCCCACGTAACCACAGTGGTAGTTGGACTGAAGCTCCAGGTAGAAGAACAGTGTCTGGAAGGGGAACAGGAATCACCTCTGGCTGACTTCCTATGCCAAAGTCTACAGAAGACGCTGACGAGGTGAGCGCTGCACACACAGAGGTAGACTCTGTCACCACAGTCTTGTAAGCACTACAGTTCTCAGAAGCTGAGGGGCTTAGTGGTGTGAGAGCAGTCGTGTTACCACCAAAAGTAAAGAACTCTGGACGCTTACAAACAACCTTCAATCCAGTCAGAGGACATTTGCTGACGTTGACAAATTCTACATATGCTTTTCGGATTTCTCCACACAGGAGCCCTGTAGGCAAATGTATAAAGAACACCTGCATTGGAGGGAAAAAATAGTATTATATTGTCTGTTAACAATTCTGACCCCCTAGTGAATGAATGACACTTTAAGATGCTGTATTCTTTACTAAAGGTTTGCAAGTATTTTATTCTCTTTGATATCTCCCTGAATATGTGGCAATTAACCCCATTTTAGAAAAGAGATAAAAACCAATGTTACTCAGTAGCAGAGTTCAGTTATGAATTAAAGGAAAAATGTCACTAACAGAGGGTTACTGGCATAATTTCCACAGCTCTGTAGATTACAGACAAGAAAAGTCAAAAGTAATTTAACATGGTTATACGAAGTATGAATTAAATAATTATCAGGCAAAAAGTCCTCATCAATATCAACTTGAAAAATAGCTCATTTACTTATACATCATTAAAATGAAAAGATACTTGTACATTATAGGTCTTAAAAGGGAAGAACACAGAGATCCATGATTCCATACCCATAATTTGAGAACTCCAAAAGCTCGAAGAACCTCAAGCTTTCAGGAACTCACATGGGAGCAAAAGCTGAACCTGACTAATGTGGACTTTATATAGCTTTTCCCATTTAGTGTATTATTCATTTAGTCTATGATTCACTCAAGAAATGAGCTTGATAACCAGGTGCTGCCACAAACCCAACAGGAGTTAGATAACACTGTGGACATAAATATGAACATATTCACACAATTTCTAAAAATTAAGACAAAAAGTGACTTCCAACACACATCTGGCCTCAGGATTTTCAGATATGGTGGACCTACACTAAGAGGTAGAAACATGGGCTAACAATTACTTGCATTTAAAGAATCGTTAAGTATAAATGTCAGTACTACGCTGAGAGTATATCAGAAAGGACAACTATAAACAGTATGAGAACAAATGTTCCAATAAAGTTACGGCTGACAATCCCAAAGGAGTTATAAAAATCCAAGGGATATACCTGTGTTTCTTAATCAAAGTTTGAATGGACTACATTATCACCAGAGTTTAAGGAATCAGATAAAACTTGTGGATATTAGAAGCTTTAAAATGGATATGAGAAAATAAGGGATTAGTGTAGAATCCAAATTATAGGTTAAAAAGAGGAAAAAATAAAGCAGGCATAGCGTTATATTGAAGACACTGCCTGAACTGATTAGCTAGTGTCAAACCTAAGTGAAGTTACCAAATATATGTGCAGGAATATCAATTTTGAGATGCTACATCAAAACAACTACATGAGTAACTAGTGAGCCAGAGTACCACAGCCACACTAAAATATACAGACGATTGGATAATATTAACAAGGCTATGGCATTGGTAAAGATGGGAAAGGTAATGGTATAAGTAACAGATCAGTGATATACCATATGGAGATGTTGTGTAATGTATCTTCAGAATAAAAGTTTTACTAAATATAGTAAGTTGGCTCTTTAAGAAGAATCAACATATCTAGCCTTTATTTCAAAAGCACAGTTACTCAAAGTCCTTTGAAACAGTCGATACTGGTAACAATTTCAATTTAAATGGAAAAGTAAGACCAAGACCTACTAATATATCTTAAAAATACATGTGTAAATACAAATATGCAAAATGATATGCATATGGTTATTCACTGTGGTTTTATCTGTAAGGGAAAAGGACTAGACACAAATCAAACATCTATCACACAAGTCTAGTTGAATAAACTGATATATACACAACATAGTCTATGCTAGAAAGTCAGTGGAAACTTGAAGGGGCCTGCTCTTCTCTCTGCTTTTCTATATTAAAATGGTAGTATATACACAATATTTTAATTTTTACCTTTTTTTCGATGAGCTTCAGAAATTTTCATCCTCACTTGTTTTGTTTTTATTTTAAATATTTTATTGATTTTTTACAGAGAGGAAGGGAGAGGGATAGAGAGTTAGAAACATCGATGAGAGAGAAACACCAGCTGCCTTCTGCACACCCCCTACCGGGGATGTGCCCGCAACCAAGGTACATGCCTTTGGTCGGAATCGAACCCAGGACCTTTCAGATCACAGGCTGACGCTCTATCCATTGAGCCAAACCGGCCAGGGCCATCCTCATTTGTTTTGATAAATATCCTATACTAGAAGCCCAGTGCATGAATTCGTGCACAGGTGGGCTCCCTCAGCTTGGCCGGTGATCAAGGCCTATCAAGGAGCTGGCCAGCAGGGAAGAGGGGCCGCAGGAGGTTGGCTGGTTAGGGGTTGGAAGGGATGCAGGAAGTTGGCCAGCTGGCTGGGGGGAGGTGCTGCGGGAAGTTGGCCAGCCAGAGGGAGGGGCCGCGGGAGGTTGGCTGTGGGAGCACACTCACCACGAGGGGGCAGCTCTGCATTGAGCATCAGTCCCTTGGTGGTCAGTGCACGTCATAGCAACTGGTTTGGTT
>NW_006292908.1:653207-656296 GCF_000327345.1 Myotis davidii
CCGGTCAAGGGCATGTACCTGGGTTGCGGGCACATCCCCAGTGGGAGATGCACAAGAGGCAGCTGATCGATGTTTCTCTCTCATCGATGTTTCTAACTCTCTCTCTCCCTTCCTCTCTGTAAAAAATCAATAAAATATATTTAAAAAATAAAAATAAAACACATAGAAGTTTGACCAGGTAAGTCTATGTAATTATAAAACTTAGAAGCGACAAAGTAAGAGACTATCAGATATTATTTTATATTATGTTTAAAACCTTAGCATGGCCCTGACCAGTTTGGCTCCATGGATAGAGTGTCCGCCTGCAGACTGAAGGGTCTCTGCTGTAAAGGACGCTTAGGCTTTTATATATAGATAATAAAAGCATAATATGCTAATTGTCCGACCTATTGGTCAACCGTTCAGTCAACCGTTGGACCAGTCACTATGACGCACACTGACCACCAAGGGGGTGGACGCTCAGACCAGTAGGTTAGCTTGTGCTGGGGTCCAGCCGATCGGGACTGGGTGAGATGGCCGGACATGCCCTGGAGCCCTCCCGTGGTCCCTCCCTGGCTGGCCAGCCAACCTCCTGCAGTCGCGAGATGGCCCTGATCGGCTCTGATTGCTGGGAGGCTGAGGGACCCCACCCATACACAAATTAGTGTACAGAGCCTCTAGAATAAGACATTATTTCATCAGACTGTAGATTGGTAACTTCTTTCACTATTCCTTTAAACTTCAAATTCTATAAAATATTTCTGGCTTAAGATAGTAGGAATAGCTCAACCAGCATGGCTTAGTGGTTAAGCGTCAACCTATGAACCACATCATAGTTCAATTCTTGGTCAAGGCACATTCCCGAGTTGTGGGCTCGGTCCCCAGTGTGGGGAATGCAGGAGGCAGCTGATCAATGATTCTGTCTCATCATTGGTGTTTCTATCTCTCTCTCCGTCTCTCCCTTCATGAGTCAAATACATACACGCAGGAGGCAGCTGATCAATGATTCTGTCTCATCATTTGTGTTTCTTCTATCTCTCCCGTCTCTCCCTTCATGAGTCAAATACATACACACACACACACACACACACACACATACACACACACACACACACAAGTACAGTATTGACACAAAGGGATGAGGGAATAGTACTGAGCCAATAGTACTGAGCCAAGGGATGAGGGAATAGTATCACCTGAAAACAAAATAAAACAGGGTATGCATACTTTCAGGATAGTAGTATATTAGAAAGAAAGTATAATAAACTTGCAATATTTAATTAATGGTAATTGGAACTAGAAACAAAGTTTGATCCCTACCACTTGACATTCAGAAGATAAAATTCCCTTGGATTAAAAATAAAACACATAGCCAGAACCGGTTTGGCTCAGTGGATAGAGCGTCGGCTTGCGGACTGAAAGGTCTCAGGTTCGATTCCGGTCAAGGGCATGTACCTGGGTTGCGGGCACATCCCCAGTGGGAGATGCACAAGAGGCAGCTGATCGATGTTTCTCTCTCATCGATGTTTCTAACTCTCTATCTCTCTCCCTTCCTCTCTGTAAAAAATCAATAAAATAGAAAAAGGGTACAAACAGAAACATGCCTAGCACTGCTCCAAGCTTGTTTTTCCTTCCCACTGATACTTTGGGAGAATTTTAAATTATCATTAAAAGGGAGCCATTGCCCTAGCCAGTTTGGCTAAGGAGATAGGTGTCCGCCTGCAGACTGAAGGGTCCCAGGTTCGATTCCAGTCAAGGGCATGTACCTTGGTTGTGGGCACATCCCCAATGGGGAGTGTGCAAAAGACAGCTGATCGATGTTTCTCTCTCATTGATGTTTCTGACTCTCTATCCCTCTCCCTTCCTCTCTGTAAAAAATCAATAAAATATATTTAAAACAAAACAAAAAAACTTTAGCATGGTGAAAGACACCAAATTAAAGTTAAAATAGGTGCAAAATAGGAATGAACAGAAACTAGCACTGAAATCAGTCTTTAAGTTTTTATTGGCCCTATTTACACGACACTAAATGCAACATAATTGAGCAAGTGTAAAACCTGGAAAGAATATAAGCAGCTCAGGAACAGCCTATGCTCAACACACACACATCACCACTGTCATGAGTATGTTACCTATCCTACTACTATAGGTATAGAATTAGTACCCACAAAAGTCATCCAATGAGAAAAGGGAAATAACACCAATTAAAGGGGTATTAATAGAATTATATGAACATATGGAAGAAAAAAATCACATAGACAAAAAATATGAAGATTGACAAGCCTTGTTATCAGAGAAATGCAAATGAAAGCAGTATCATTTTCACCAATCTGATTTGCCAAAGTTAAAAAAAACAACTGAAAAATACATAGCGTGGCAATGCGCAGTCCCACTCCAAAGAAAAGTGCAAACTGCTACAGCCTTGCTGAAGGTAATTTTGTTGTACGTTGCAAAAATTTAAATTCCTATACCCTTTGACCAAGCAATTTCATTTCTAAAGTTTAAACTAGAATATGGACACAATATATACATAATGATGTTACCGAAAAAATGTCAGTAACGAAGCCAAGCCTCACTGCGGCCGCAGCAGAGCCCAGTCTCAAGGCTTGGCTTCTCCGCTGCGGCCGGACCAAAGGCCTGGGTCCCGGAGGAAATGACTAAGTTTATAACTTCCCTTATTAGAGAAATTTGAGGATGCAAGAGGAAGGACTGCCTTCCAGTGTTCACCCCTAGCCTTCATAACCTTGCATTTGTTCTGCCTCACAGTTAGAGATACCTGATCCAAGCTAGGCCAGAATTCTCTCCCAGAAATTTGAAACTTGTATTAAAGTGGCACAAAAACTGCAAGTTATAAGACTAAGGCCATATCAAAAGCAATATTTTTAAAGGCTTACAAACATTTACTGCTACATTCCCTGGAGCTGCTGAGTCCCTATTTTTCTTTGGGACTTATTATTCTACTAGAGACCCGGTGCACAAAAATTTGTGCACTCGGAGGGAAGGGGGGGTCCCTCAACCTGGCCTGTGCCCTCTCGCAGTCTGGGACCCCCCTCGGGAGATAACGACCTGCTGGCTTAGGCCTGCTCCCCGCTGGCGGAGGAGAGGCCCAA
>NW_006292908.1:656839-660430 GCF_000327345.1 Myotis davidii
AGGTGGTGCTCCCCGCTGGGGTGCCTGGCTAGCCTGGGTTAGGGGATGAAGGCTGTTTGCAGCTGGTCAGACCCCCCTCAGGGTGGGGGTCCCCACTGGGGTGCCTGGGCTGTCTGGGTGAGGGACTGAGGGCTGTTTTCAGGCTGGCCGGTGACTGAAGCTCCCAACTGCTCCTTTTTTTCTTTATTAAAAATTCTGGGCCAGCTTTAGCTCTGAGGCTCCAGCTCTTAGGCCTCCACTGCTGAAAGTAGGTAATCGAAACAATGTATAACTCCAGCTCTGACTCCAGCTCTGAGATCCCGGCCCGCTGAAAGCAGGTTTCTGGAGTTTTTTTTTAGCTTCTATATGTTACTATGTTTCAAACTGCCCGCTCAGGGGCCTGCAGAGGGAGGCGGGGAACGTTGGAGTCCGCCTTCACTAAAGCAAGTAAGCCTCATGTTCAGTTTAAGCTGCCTGGCTGCCGGTCGCCATCTTGGCTGTCAGTTAATTTGCATATCTTGCTGATTAGCCAATGGGAAGGGTAGCAGTCGTACTCCAATTACCATGTTTCTCTTTTATTAGTGTAGATACTACTTTAGTTGGCAGGAGATAGCTAATACCCTTCAACTAAATAATGTTTTGTCTTTTTTGGCTCCTGCAAACTAGCATCAGTGAGTCTTCTGCAACTAAAAGACCTTGAACTCCTTTGGCATGAAGGCAGAAGTGGGGTGGGGATACAAACAAACAAGTGAAGGGAACATTGCTTTTTATTCATATTGCTTTAAATTTTTAAAGCACTACCATATTACATTTTTACACACACACAAAAAAAAGCCACTGATTTTATTAACAAAAATCTTCTTTTAGAGAAGTGTTTTCCCAATTTACATTCATATTTTGAGGGTCATATTTCATAACCAGGCTGTGACTTAATGCCAAGTTGTATGATTACCTTTATCTTTGTGAATTGAATTTAATCCTAGCTTAATAATTTTAAAAGATCAATGTAATATCAATAACCTCAAAGCCTAAAATTAATTCACGCAAAGTATAATCTGAACTTATAAATAATTAAACCCACAAATTTTTAAAAAATGAAATACCTCCAACAGTGGCATTTCCTCAACGATTATGGGATCTAATCGTCGATCAGGACCATATGTTATAGATGTTTTCTCTTCTTTTGTGCTGTTAAGTCGAGGACCTTGAATTTCTAAATCTTGTCTCCCTCGAACTGACATGCTCAAGGACTGTTTCCCTGAAATAAAAAACAATCAATGTCCTAGCAAACTTGGTATCTTAATATCAGTTTAGGCTTAATATATGAATACTCTTAAGTTTCAGATTATTTCTCAGAAAATTCTAGACTACTGACTAGCATGGTTAATCCAAAAATTAGGCTTTATTTTCACTATACCTATTTTATGCTGCTTAATTTCTCATCTTATTAGAGTTTCTTACTTTGCAGAAAGACTACCTATCACTAAATAGGAACCTGTATTTTTAAACCTATATTTAACCATAATGGCTAGTATCCAAAAAATTTCTGTCTAAGAGAATGGCTGTGTTGGGACTAACAATTAGATTCAGGTTATGAAAAAGATCTATTCTCGCCCTTGCCAGTTTGGCTCAGTGGATAGAGTGTTGGCCTGCAGAATGAAGAGTCTGAGGTTCAATTCTGGTCATGGGCATATGCCCGACTTGCAGGCTTGATCCTCAGTGTGGGGTGTGCAGGAGACAGCCGATGAATGATTCTCTCATCATTAATGTCTCTCTCTCTCTCCCTTTCCCTTCCTCTCTGAAATCAATAAAAACAAAGGTATAAGAACAAAGCATAAATATTTTTAAAAAATAGTATCTTAAAAAAATGTATCTATTCTCAAAGGGAAAAATTCCAAAATATTGAAAGAGATCAACTTTTCACTTTTACTCATATTCAAATATACTATACTAATACATATACTGATAATAAATATGTGTACTAATATTTCTTTATAACTATAACTTTCCCTTTTACTCATATTCAAACATATAAGTAAACTAACATAAATACTGATAGCAAATGCATATACTAATATTTCTGGATAACTACATCATCTCAATAGATTGTACAAAGACAATTAAACTTATTTAATATTCATATGAGATATCTCCCAAAAGCTTCCACAGTGGAAAAAAAATCAAGGGTAATCAATTATCTTTCCTGCAGGACTCCTCAGAGCCTTTAATGTTCAGATGGTCACTATGATATTCCCAGAGCAGACATATAATGTAGCATTTCCTATACTTTGTTTGATCTATATCCCTATTAGCATTTTACATTATAATAAACTACACTAAATCTGTAACTACACTGAAGTCTGCTTACAAGATGCAACTTATTTCAATAGTTAATTCAGGGATTGTTTTCATTAACGTCCTAAAATAACATCTATCTATGTATATAAAAGCCCACCGACCAAATGGCAGAATGACGAGTCGACCAGTCGCTATGACGTGCAGTGCACTGATCACCAGGAAGCAGATGCTCAATGTAGGAGCTGTCCCCTGGTGGTCAGTGCACTCTCACAGTGGGAGCATCACTCAGCTGACCAGGAGGAGTGGCTGCTCCCACAGGAGGAGCAGCAGCTCAGAGGGAGGGTCCATAGTCACTTGGCTGACCAGCCATGCCCACCACCAGTGCATGAATCCGAGCACCAGGCCTCTAGTATACTAGGTTTACCGGTAAATAATGCGGATTTTGTAATCCAAGAAAACAGGATTAATTTCAAGAAAAACATCAAAAGTGCTTTATTTTTTCTTGTTTTGAGGCAAACCATTCAGAGACCCAATTTTCCACTTCTTCATGTGTTTTGAAGTGCTGCTTAGAAAGTGCATGTGCCGTCGATTGGAACAAGTGGTAATCTGAAGGAGCAAGGTCTGGTGAATACAGCGGGCATGTTAATACTTCCCAGGCAAGATCTTTTAACGCATCTTTAGCTGGTTTCGAAGTGTGTGATGGCACGTCATCATGAAGCAAAATTACTTTGCCCTATCTTCTGGAATATTCTGTTCATTTCACAATCAAAACGTGGTTCAAATTGATTATTTGTTGTTGGTAGCGATCAGTATTAACGGTTTCACCTAGTTTTAGAAGCTCATAATACACCACACCTTCCTGACCCCACCAAACGCAGAGCATTGTCTTCTTTCCAAAGCAATTTGGCCTTGCAGGCGATGTTGATGGTTGACCTGGATCAACCCATGATTTTGTACATTTGGGATTCTCCACTTTTCATTGCCAGTCACAACTCAATCCAAAAAAGACTTTCTTTTGTACCACTGAAGCATATTTTACTGATAACTTTTCATTTTTCCATTTGTCTTTCGTTCAGTTGATGTGGCACCCATTTTCCTTCCTTTAAAATCGTTCCCGTTGCTTGTAAATGATCGGAAATTGTTTGCTGAGCAACATTTAATCTTTCTGCAAGTTGTTTTTGAGTTTGACACGCATCTTCA
The DNA here is from genome assembly GCF_000327345.1 of Myotis davidii. Classification (NCBI taxonomy): domain Eukaryota; kingdom Metazoa; phylum Chordata; class Mammalia; order Chiroptera; family Vespertilionidae; genus Myotis; species Myotis davidii. The sequence continues at coordinate 660,317 of NW_006292908.1, forward strand.
TCCAATGATGCTTGTAATTGTTGGTCTTCAAACTTTTTCAGTTGACCTGGATGTTCTTTGTCTTTCACATCGATATCATCACTTTAAAGCGTTTAAACTAGCGTTCACAAGTAT
>NW_006292908.1:660484-694512 GCF_000327345.1 Myotis davidii
GATATATCTAGTAAATTATACTATCCTATATAATAAAAGGGTGATATGCAAATTGACCCTAATGGTGGAAAGACTGGGAACGACCCATTGCTATGACGCACACTGATCACCAGGGGGTGGACACTCAACGCAGGTGCTGCCCCCTGGTGGTCAGTGCACTCCCATTGAGAGAGCTCCACTCAGCCACAAACTGGGCTGATAGCTGCGAGCGCAGCAGTGGTGGCAAGAGCCTCCTTGGCAGTGCTAAGGATGTCCAGCTGTAGATTAGGCCTGCTCGCTCTGGGACATCCCCCGAGAGCTCCCGAGGGCACCCGGGCTGCCAGAGAGATGTCTGACTGCCAGCTTAGGCCTGTTTCCCCCAGGGAGCGGGCCTAAGCTGGCACATGGATCCTCTCCCACCCCTCCCCCAGTGCATGAATTTTCGTGCACTGGGCCTCTAGTTAATAAATATATTTGTTACCATAAATGAAACTATGATCTATAGTTTATTGAAAACCATAAATTACTGGTATTAGATTAAGATCCTAAATATGTACAAGTCGAAAAGGAAAAGATCTTAAGATTCTTAACACTCAGCTTACTTACTTAAAATGTGCAATAAATTAGGAAGATTACTTATAAATGTTGCCCAGGAATTAAAAATATAGTACTAAAATATAGAATACCATACTCAACTTCAGTGTAAATTTTTTGTTTTTAATTTTGAATTCTTATGGATTCATTCCACTTCTGTTTACTTTGTACAAAAATCATTTATATTTAAATTCAAGTCTGTTTTAAAAAAATAAGCCTTATCTACTAAAAATGAAGGGCCAAAAGAAGGGACTTTACAGTAAACTGTGTAGCATCTTGTCAACTTAAATAACTACATATAACAATTACAATATTAGTTCTAGAAGTGTTCCCTAAATTTAAAGAAAAAAAGTAAACTCTGTTAAATACGTATCTTAGAGTTTTACTCTTCTGAAATTTGTAAAACATCATCTGGGACACCAAAAATATCACCTTAACACTAAAATCCTACTTTCTTCATAGGAGAGATGACAGAATTAAAGATGTTTAATATCCAATGATGTGAAAACACTGGTCTTTAATTTGCTAAAAGACAATATTCAAAAATAGAATATGTTAAGATGGTTTTTGTATTGGCAGCAGAAATCTCAATCAATGGTTTAATTATATTTGGTCAGACTTTATTAAGTTTGGATCAATAACAGAAAAGAGAAATTCATATGGTAGAAACTAAAGATTATCAAAAGAAAATACATTAGAAAGGAATAAAGTTTATTTTTGAAAAATGTCAGTTTAAAATAATCCAAATTATTCATTCTCCCGTCTGACTAAATGCTGAACTGAAAGTACGTTAAACCTATTTTTAAAATACCTCATATTCGTTTTATTCTCTAGAGACTGAATTAAGTACTAGCTTCCTAACTGTTTAGTAATGCCATAGCTTTACCTGTGTGACATCCAGGAAGAGCACCGATGCCATCTACTGTCGTGGAGCCCTGAATAGTGCCCAGATTATAAACAACTCCCAGAATATGCAGCTCCCCTATATGATGGGGAAAGAGCTTTAGTCTGGCCTGTGGAGATATTTAAGTCACTCTCATTATCTGTTTTCACAGTATCATAAAAACAGTAGAACACCTAAATTCTGTAATGTTGCAGAAATATAAACTCATGACCTAAACTTTTAAATTATCAACTAATATTTCTTACTGGAAAACATTTTCTTCAAAAGAAAGTCTCTAAATTCAACAGATGCCTGGATCCTCATCGATACTTTTAATAATAATGAAATCTTCTGGTCAACCAAATATACTGACCGCAAGAAAAAAGCAAAAACTTTTCACCAGGCTTCTTAGAAAACTAACAAACCAAAGACCACTGCAAACCTATTCTTCCCACCAATTTCCTCCTGTGCAATCCCAGTATCCTAATCTCCCAAATTCTAGTTTTTAAGAAAACCAGGACCTAAAACAAACTGAATAAACTGATTTTTTAAAAAGTTGTCATCTTTCTTTCAGAAAGACTTAAGACTGAAAAATAATAATTACCACTTTAGATTCTTCACTGTTAATTAAGAATTCTGAAATAACTTCAGTTCCAATCATTTCGGGTTCACTTGTTACCTAAAAAATAAATTATTTTGTAAAATATACATTCTAATAAATAAAGTTATCAGATTATTAACATTCCTATGTGTCAACACTAAGAACAACAATAAGTATAGCTAGTATTTACTAGGTTCTTACTATGTGCTAAGCAATATGCAGAGTTTTACTTTTACAAGGGCAGTGAAGCCATTCAGTAGTGGTCACTTGTTTTTCCCCCCATTTAATTCAGTACAACTCAACTGAGGACAGTAAGTGAAGCTGCAGCCACCCACAGGTTAAAACCTCAAGAGAGAAAGTTCAGCTGCCTATTATCAACAATGGCCAAAATGGCCATTTATCTTAATCTTGCACTCAGAGCAATTTCCCCCTTTCACTCCAACCTGCACCTTTTTCCAAATTGGTTAATTACACATGGGAAAAGTAATGGCAGCCTAAGCAGGATATTTAAAATTTAGATTGGTGGAAAATAAGGGTTGTGGGGAGAGCAAAAAAGGCCTATCTACTCCAATCAATGACACCAGTAAGGAACTCTAGTCTCTGGCCACGTAACAAGCACAGCTAACTGGCTCACACCTGGAGTAAACCTGATCCTCATGACCACAGATTTACTTTTACCATGAGATTAATTTCCCTAAATTCCAGTTCAGCATCTAGTCCATCAGTTGAAATTCATGAAGAAATCCAGAGTTTGAAATTTATAGAAAAAAGAATACCTTCAATATAAGTAATAAAACTTTTACTTAGCTTTAATAAACCTCCTTTGAAATCTAATTATTAAACAAACTAATATACTTTAAAAGCTAATAGATATTTACATTTTTTTTCCAGGAGTAAAGGGTTCATACTCTTCTAATATGTATTCCAGGTATCCATAAAATATTAGAAAAATAACTAAAATTCAAGTCAGAATAGAGCCTGGTAAGTCTCATTCTTTCAAAATATTCACAATGAGTATAAGTAATCACAAAATGTCTTCAATTAATTTAAACAGCAAGGTTTTAAATAAGCCAATCTTTTTTAAAAAAATTAAACACTTCAAAAGAAGAGCTTAAATAGTTTAAAGTTAATACAACAGATGTCTTTCAGGTTCTCCCTTCATAAATGAACATGAACATGTTGGAATATTTCCCAGTTCCAAAATAATGCTTACCACATTATTAAAGCACACAGGAAAGTAGTACTAAGAAGTAAAATTTATATAAAAGATATCAGTAAATGAACTAATAAAAACTAGGTAAAAAAATGTATTTGTGCAAGTTCTTTCTTTTTTTTGTCCAAGTTCTTTCTGATACTATCAACTGGGTAACAAAAATTCGTTGTTCCAGACATTCCTACTTCAAAAATAACATCTTAAATATATAAAGAGCTTACTACAGACATAGTAAAAAATAAATATAATTCAAACAAAAAGAAATACAAATATAAGAATTTCAACTTTACTACCCATCAAGAAGATAAAATATAAAATAGTATAAGATGGCATTTTTTAACCTATCAACTCAAGATTTTTTTTTACAAATAAGAAGACTTCATGTTGCAAAGATGACCAAACCCCCATATTGTGCTGGTGAGAAACTCGTTGGTATAACCTTTTGAGAAACCAATAAAATATGAAAATATTTATTCCCTAAAATGTTCTAACTTCATGCCTAGGAATCTTTCCTACAGAAATAATCATTATAAAAAATACTATGCACCCAAATTTTCATGGACTTATGGATAGTAAACAAATGGCACCTTCCAAAATAACTACCAATAGAGAGATAAAATAACTTATAGATCATTTGTACGATGACTACGCAATAATGAAACAGCAAGACATTTTAAAATTACAATATGCAAATAAATCAACATAGAATGAAAAAACAATATATATAATATGAGAACAATCCCATTATGTGAGGGGAAAATACAAATCTAAGTTATTGAATATACAGTGAAATGTTAAAATGGCTATTTCTAAAAACTGAGGAGACTTTTATTTTTATTCTTTATATTCTTCTGCATTTTTAATTTTCAACAATAGGTATATAACACACTTTCTATAACTAGGGGGAAAAAGCTTAAAAAAGAGTAAGTACAGTCCACTAAACAGAGAAATTGAAATATTATTACAGCATCTGTTATGCTATCACTGAAACAAGCTTATTACAAATACCTTTTAATAACTTACTAGTTCTTTAACTTCTTCATCATTCTTTCCACTGCAATCTTTAGGTTGAAACTTCCAGAGCAATGACAAATTAGTCAACAAAAGTGGAACCTTCAAAGGGTTTCTAAAAGCCACTTCCACTGTGATTGGTTCTATAAAAGAAATGCCTCAGTCAGTAACTTTAATAATCCTATACTTCATCTTGTGTGCAAATTCTTTGAATACGCCTTGTTTCATAGCTCTGAATTTCTGCCTAGACTATGCTTTACCAACTTGTAAATGTCTGTTTATCCAGGATTTAGTTTTAAAACTGCCTCCTCGCCGAAACCGGTTTGGCTCAGTGGGATAGAGCGTCGGCCTGCGGACTGAAAGGTCCCAGGTTCGATTCCGGTCAAGGGCATGTACCTCGGTTGTGGGCACATCCCCAGTAGGAGATGTGCAGGAGGCGGCTGATCGATGTTTCTCTCCCATCGATGTTTCTAACTCTCTATCTCTCACTCCCTTCCTCTCTGTAAAAAATCAATAAAATATATTTTAAAAAAAACACAAAAAAACTGCCTCCTCAAAAGCAGTTCCTCCATTTCTCTGTACTAGAGATGGCATTCCCTCTTTGGCATTCTAACAGCACTTTGCATCTACTTATATTGGAAGCCCCACCGCCTGCTTTTATAAATGCAGTTCACTAAATTTTGAGTTCCTAATTTATTTTTGCACCCTCAGCTTCTGGTGACTTGGGGCATATAAAACATTATGTTGAATCTACTGTAAGTAAAACAGACTAACAAAAAACCATGTATAAAAATTCCAGTATATCACCTTCCACAACTGCAAGAGGAAATCTTGAGTTATCTGAAAAACTATTCAAACAGTACTGCGTGGGATGGAAATTGGGTGGAATTACTCCTTTGTTAACCAAGGCTACAACTTGTTCTTCAAGTTCTCGCCACTGCTGAGAGGATTCATTGTCATACTCTTGATCAAGACTTACATGAGTAGCTGCTTGCTTTTCACCTAAAAAAAAGTATCAAAATTAAATATACATGTTTATTACTAACTACACTCAAATGAGACACTTTAAATAAAAATCTAAATTATCCAAATACATATATACACTCACTCTTGCCTATTTCCAAATATCTAAGAGAAAAGATATCCTCTTGTTAACCCTCACCTATCTGGAACTCTTCTGGTCTTTTCCTCCTGACTCCGAAAGGATATATTTTCTCTCATTCTCCACAGCAATTTTATATAAAATACTTCAAACATACAAAAACAAACAACAACAAAACCCATGAAGAATAATGTAACAAATAATTGTATATCAAAATTTAACAAAAGAATATTTTCATATTATCCCAAAATTATTTTGTTATAAATGTTACAGATCTGTGAAACCCTCTTCAATCCTTCAACTCCACTGGCACTTCTTCCCGGAATTGCTCCAAAGCAGAAGTATAGCATCCTCATCCTTTTTTTTTACTTTACCATATATGGGTAGATACTAAACAATGCATAGAATTGGTTTTTATGTTTGAAATATATAAATGAAATTGTATTTTATCTATCACTCTAACTTTTTTCACTCAGCATTTTGTTGTAGGTATTACCTATGTTGAAACATGTAGAACTAGTTCACTCATGTTCTACAGCATGAATCCTTTTTATGAAAATACCAAAATCTGTCAACTCATGTGCTGCTATTGTTTCATTTTTGGCTATAAAAACAATGCTGTTATAAATACTTTTTAAATAAAACACTAAATTAGCTCAAGAAACATATTAAGCTTAAATATAAGACTGCTTAGAATTACTTTACTTTAACATGCATTGTATTTTAATTTTGGCCCAGTACTGCCACTCTAAGGCTCAATCCTAAGGAAAAATCCTGTATTTTAGAAAGCCTTATAACAAGAACAACAGAATAGGGGTAACTGTTCTGTACGTCTATGTTCATTTGAAAACTTCCATAATAAAAAGTTAAGAAAAGTTTTATTTATAAAGATGACACAACAGGATTTTATATAAAAAAGGATGGAAACAGTCAAATTATATAACAAGCAAATTGAAAATAAAGTACTTTTATACACTCAATGTAATATATTACAGCCATTAAAAAATTAAGATTATACAATTACAGGAGCATTCTTTATATGAGAAAAGCCATTATAATTATAGCTATTTACTTATTAGTTTTTAATTTAGGGCTAAGAAAAAACAATGCAATGATTATCTTCAGATGGCAGAATGATAGGTGTTATGGTATAGGATTATTTATTTTCAAATATTCTTTAACAACACATTCTTTTAAGTGGAGAGAGGAAAAAACTTTAAAAAAATAGTTACTAGGAAACAAGGCCAAAAAAACCTTTACTAACCATCTGCTGGTCGTCTGTCATGGCCAAAGAAAACCCGTGTGGCTGAACTGTTAATATATGGTAAAGGAAGCTGCGGCAAAGGCCCATCTGGTGATAGTTGACTTACATTCTAAGAGAAAGACAAAAGAAATAAAAAAGAATTTCTGAGTAAACTCCATTTTCCTTATATTTGTTTCCCCATTTGTACTGTTGTTGTTAATCCTCACCTGAGGATATACTTTTCCCATAGCTTTTTCACAGTGTGGAAGGGAGAGAGGGAGGGGAGAATACAGAGAGAAACATCAATGTGAGAGACACACATTGATGGGTTGCCTGAAGTGAACCCACAACCCAGGTACATGCACTTGACAGGGAGTCGAACCCAAGACCCTTCGGTGCACAAGCCAGCACTCTAACCATTAAGCTACACCAGCCAGGGCTGCTTCCCAGTGTTTTAATACACAAGGTATTAAAAACATGTTAAGCAAAAATAGTAAGATAAAGAATTACTAGCTTTACTTAATAAATCAGAGATATAGAATTTAGAGATTTATTCTGGCCCAAGAAAGTCTAAGATTATTCAGCTAGTTAGCTCTCTTTGGATGCTAAACTTCCAAACATTATCTTGGTATGCATTCTACTTCCTGTGACTCATTACAGCATCCTATCTGCCAAAATTTTAATCCACATGATTTTAAATTAATAAAGCATAAAGGGTAACTACTTCCTACAGGACAAAAATGCAATAGTATTCACTCTTCAAAGGACTTTACAAAAAAATTGTTAACTTCCAATTTTCCCCATAAAACAATGCTTTACCATCTCCTATCCTCCTGTGTCAGGGAAATATTTTTCCTTCAATTTTTCTGGATTACACCATAGTAATTTGTCCACTTCCCACAGATCCATACTTCATTTTTCATAGCAAAAATAGAGTGGACATACTTTCCACAGGGTGATATGAGGACCCAATATATTATAAAATCAATTAAGATTTTTTAAAAAAAACTCCAAAAGCATAATAATGAAACAGTCCAGAAAACATGTAATTTCTTTAAGATTCTAAGAACAGCCACAAATCAAATACATACTGGAATATTAAAATTCTTTTTTGCCCTAGCCAGTTTGTCTCAGTGGATAGAGTGTCGGCCTGCAGACTGAAGGGTCCCAGATTCGATTCACGGTCAGGGCACATGCCCCATTTCAGGCTCGTCCCCAGTAGGGTGCATGCAGGAGGCAGCCAATCCATGATTCTCTCTCATCACTGATGTTTCTAGCTCTCTCTCCCTCTCCCTTCCTCTGAAATGAATAAAAATATGTATTTTTAAAAATCTTGTATTTTAAAGAACTCTGGAAGGGCAATGCAACTCCGAGCTATGACCAAAAAACAGCTTGTCACACTTTATTATGACAGATAATTATATATACACTAGAGCAGCAGTCGCCAACTTTTGGACCTCACGGACCACCAGTGGTCCACGGACAACTGGCTGGCTACCACTGCTCCAAAGGTTTCCTTAAACCAGAGGTCACCAACCTTTTGGACCTCATGGACTACCAGGTGTTTGCCCATTGGTTGGCGACCGCTGTACTAGAGACCCGGTGACCACAGGAGGTTGGCTGTGGTAGTCCACTAACCACCAGGGGCAGCTCCGCGTTGAGCGTCTGCTACCTGGTGGTCAGAGCATGTCATAGCAACTGGTCGTAACGGTCACTTGGGCTTTATATATATATAGATATTCTAATAAAACTTTATTAGACTCCTGCTGGATAGTACTAAATATTAAGCTTTTCGCTAAAAATGATTAAAATTTTAATATCTACTCCAGAAACTATGTATTCACCTTGTAAACATAAAGATATTCTCTGAGGAAGGACCCTTGCTGAGCCGCAGATTGTTTACTTTCATTGATTAAAATATGCCTGAAAGCAGACACAGCATTGTCCAGCTGCCTAAGAGTATAGGATTGGCGCCCAATAGTGAAGTTAATGTGATCCTCTGCAAGAGACCAGCCTTTTCCTTTGTAAACTTGCATGGCTTGACAATAGCAGCGTAAAGCATGCTTTTTCTGTAAGAAAATAAACACAACAAAGTATTACACAACAAATTCAAATTTCTCTGGGACTGAAAAAAATAAATACGCGCATACACACAATCAAGTAACTAGTAACTGGTCCTTCTAAGGCTGGGATAATGAAGAAAACAAAACCAACATTTTGGAAAACCCCTCAACAATTACTACTAAAAACCAAGAGGTCCTACAGAAAGCAGCTGTTTTGTCCAAGGGCAAGAAGTCTAAAAGTCAGAAATAATGATGACTTCATGGAACACCACCTGGGAGTTTCCAAAGCAGTAGCGTTATGGAGTTATGGATTAGTTAGAGGCTTGGTTGTTAGCTTATAAACGAGAGTGATCTTATGAAGTCTCAATTTTGTTAGGGTCATCTCTCTTTATACCACTGCACTGGGCTGAATGGAAATACCCCATGTGTGCTAAAACTGCATATGTGAGTATACAGTTGTACACACACACACACATTTTTAAACTACTGTTTTGTTTGTTTGGTATTATTTTTTTATTTTTTTTGCCCCCTGCATCCTGCCACATCTGAGCAGATATTTGGAATTAATCAGCTATAATCATTACCACCTGCTAAACTCAGACAACTTCCTAAAGATGGAATTTGGTACCAAGGAAGAGGCCTCCCTCCACTAAACCTTTGCTTCAGAAAATACTCTTGTATCTACCCCCCATCCCAGGGTAGATTACAAACTTTGCACCATGTATAGCCAGAATTATTTGTTTCTTTAAGAAATGTTTTCTTTATGAAAGCAAACCACAGTCATCTACCACTTGACAGCATGCAGGGAACCACCATCTGACTGCTGCTACCACTCTCTACCTCCAGCAAAGCTCCCTCCAACTAATGCTTGAATGGACCCTGAGAGTTAATGAAGATCTCTCCAACCCAACTGCTTCTGGGGACAAAGAAGACTTCTACTCATTTACTACTTAGTAAATGCCATCATAAAGCACCCTGGAAGACAACGGAAGAGCAGAGCTGAAGTGGGGGAAGGTTCGACCCCTACTCAATAGTAAATGCTGTTTGAATGCATTCATCTTATCTGGATTTTCACATATATGATTTGGTTTAGCCTTACACAAATTGGGGCAAAATTCCAAATGTTTTCGTTGTTTTTTTAAAAAGGAAGCTCAGAAAAATTGCTCTACCCAAGTCAAGTTGTAAGCAGAACATCAAGGTATTTTTTTCACTGTACTCCCCCATTCAATCTTGGCTGCCACAATCAGACAGACAGAAAGCGCGAGGACCCTTTTTTCTTGCATCTGCACTGGAACCTTGGCAGCAACAGTAACTGCTCCAGGTCTGTCAAATAGATGCACAGAATTTCAAGACTGAATCCCAGACTTTTCTAAATCCAAATCTCATGCTCTTATCGACATAAAATATTACACATTACCTTGAAACAAAATTTGTATCCGTCTTTAGGATTAATATTAAGTCATAAAATATTGACAAATGACACACATTTATAAAATAACAAATTATAACAAATAGAAACTAAAATAATAAGTTGTTTTCTTTTTTAAAGAAAATGCACTCACCTGTCCTGCTTTGCTAAACCGATGGCCTGCCAGTATCATATGAAACGCGTATTTTCTAACCATGGGACTCTTCATATTTATAAAGCAGTGAGCCGCCTGTTCCAAAAGGAGAGCACTTCGAAGATCAGAGTCCTGTTGAATGTTTAAGAGAAAAGGTGAGTTTCACAAAATTAAAAATAATGGGTGAAAAACATTTACTTTCTTAATAAATAACATATTCAATGTTTAACTTAGAGTATCTGAGGGCAGAGAGCAAGGGGTAATCCAATCCTGATAATTCTTTTTTCCAATAAGCACATTAAAAAAAAACCTTCAGAAAACACTCTACCATGAAGTATTTTCTTTTGCTTTTCATAAAGCCAAATGCCTGGTTATGACATACACCACGTAAAAAAGTCTCTGAAGAAATGCAATCCCCTTTCAAATGGAAAAACAATATGTAAACTGAGAATTTAATACAGATATACTGAATGATAAACCAGAAAATAGAGCACACACAAACACACAAAAAAAGATTCACACCAATCTAATTTCTTCTGCAAATTGATCTGTGACATCCAATAGTGTATTTCCCTCCAAAAAAGGAAAAATAAACAATGTAAGTTATAAAATAATTTAATCTATTACTTTATCCTCCATAAAGTTCAGAAGGCTTCCCCTTTAAGGAGTATTGCCTGCTATATTAAAGAATGGAAAAACTCAAATTATTTCCACCTCAACTGAATCTTACAACAGTGTCTACAAAAACCACATACTGCACTTACATCCTAATCCATAAGAAAAATCTTTCAACTGAAGGAGCCATCATTACTTTCTAAATCACTGAGAGAAAGTACTGAACGTTGCTGATCAAGTATCAACAACATTTTCACCAAAACTTTCTCTAGGTTTCCAGCTACTCTCAAGCAGAACTTACCATGCCCTTCCACGTGTTCTGCTGCCATTATTTTCCCCAGGGAAAGTTGAAAACAGAAAACATTGACTTTAAATGAAATCATTTCAACAGATTATAGTTACATCAAAAAGTATTCAGACACTATTATAACTATCTCTGCAGCAATCATAAAATTATATTAGAGTTGGAACAGACCTGAGGAAACACTCCAGAAACATTCAGTAAATGATAGATATTATCTATTTCAAACCCCTCAGGACAAAAACTAAATAATCAGATAATGTTTCTGGTAACTAAGAGACAAAAGCTAATAAGTGAGGAAATTAGGACTATACAATTAACAAGTGATTCTATATCAATCAATGCATCAGAATTACCATGGGGGAGGAGAGGAGGGTTGGAAGCTTACATCTTCATTTTCTTAGGACAATATTTTCTTTATTTTAAATTAATACAAACTCTTTTTTCCTTAAAGACTAAATGCTTGAAGAAAAAAAAGTGAACATCTTTCTTTCCCATCCCATGCCTCATCCAATTTGCCAGCTTAAAGTGGTATACTAGTATATATATTACATGTGTGCTTATATGCTAGTTTTTTAAAAATACACATACTTTTCTATGCTAAGTGATATTAGAGTATTCTTTATTTTGCTTTTTAAACTTATTATCATGGACATCTTTCCAAGACATCTACATCTCTCATTTCTCATTTCTTTCAAAGCTACATTGTATTCCATTACACAAACATACCGTAATCTATTAACAGTGTCCAACTGATTTATTATTGCTTCAAACTTTTCTAACTATAAGAAAAAATGCTTCAATTAACATTTTCTAGCCCTAGCGGGTTTGGTTCAGAGAACAGAGCATCGGCCTGCAGATTGGAGGGTGCTGGGTTTGATTCTGGTCAAGGGCACATGCTTGGGTTGCAGATTCGATCCCCAGTAGTGGGTGTGAAAGAGGCAGCCGATCAATGAGTTTCTCTCATCACTAATGTTTCTATCTCTCTCTCTCCTGCTCTGAAATCAATAAAAATATATTTACATTTTTCTAAACAAATGTGAATAATTATATAAATTGATCTGTGACATCCAATAGTGTATTTCCCTCCAAAAAAAAGGAAAAATAAAACAATGTGTGTAAGTTATAAAATAATTTAATCTATTACTTTATCCTCCATAAAGTTTTATTGTATTTGAAAAGAATTCTTAATTTTTGCTGTGATTCAAGTGGACCAAAAAAGCTACTGCATTAAAAAGTTCAGAAGGCTTCCCCTTTAAGGAGTATTGCCTGCTATATTAATGAATGGAAAAACTCAAATTATTCTCTTTTGTGAATGGGTTTTTATGATTAGGTGGTTTGTAAGAGCCCTTTGTACACTTAATAAGTATCAAGTCTTTATCATACATTTGCAAATAGTATTTCCCAATTGACATGAAGGAGTTTATTCTTTAAAAGTCAAGCATGTTATATTTGCCGTTGTTTTCAGGATACTACATCAAACTCGGAAAGGATGTTATCATTCCTAGATTTTTAAAAATGCTCTCCTGTATTTTCTTCTAGTTTTTTTTTGTTTTGTTTTATTTTTCACATTATAATCCAGCTATAGTTATATTATCATGTAATGACTAACCCAACCCCAAACAGCTAGCTACAAGTCACAATAGCATTCAGTGAATTATCTAACACTCTTCACTAAATTAAATGACACCTAATCATATATATTTAAATTCTCATTCCAGTCCATTCCTCTATTCTTATCACTGTAAACAGTTTTAACTTCTATAGCCTTCAAATGCATTTTAATAAATAGAACAGGTAATTCCCTCTAATTACTTTTTCTATTTTGGAACTTTATTCAGACTTCTCAATAGAGTTTCACAGTTTTTTCTCTCAGTCCTATATATTTAAGTTTATTCCTAGCATGTGTGCACACATAACATACAAACACACACACACAGAATAAATATGTATTTTTAAATTGCCAATGAAACATCATTAAATTGCAAAACTTGGATGGGCAGCAATCCTGGACGTTCTGATTAATATAAGGATATGCCATAGGTATCTTTGATAGTGTGTAAATGACTGTAATATATAACCCAGATGAGAACGAGCACAGTAAAACCACAGCCTTCTCAAATTTAACCCGCAAGGACTGACCAATTTAGGAGAGACCTGAAAGTCCATGGCATGTAGTAATTTAGCTAAAGCAAAATTTAATTCTTTTATCCAGTAAAGCTGTTGTCTGAGAAAGAATGAATTTTCAGATCTGAATAACTACATTCCTATCTCATTGCAGCTTAGTTCTTTGTTAGCTCATCTCTTTCAGTGATACCTCTAGTAGACAAAAACACTGCTTTGAAACACACACAAAAAGCCCTGGGAAGAATGACAACTGCCATGAATGTTTTTGAAAGGAAAATGAAAGAGTTTTATTCAGACAGCAGAAGCTATGAATGAGTTGAAGAATATTTTATTTTCTGTAGTTCATGATATGACAAGACTATTATCCTATATTATAAAGAGCTAATACGCTAATTAGACCGAAGAGCCAAACGACCATCCGGACGACATTCCAGACAACCCATCGATTTGCAGCCCAAAATAGAAAGTCAAAGCACAGCTCTTTTCACCCAGGCCTCCCAGCTTCTTTTGCTATAATGGTATTAGCAAAACCTAACAAGCACAATTCATAAATGTCAAGAGTATGTAACACAGTTCCCTATCCTCAAGACGAGTGAACTTTTTACGATATTATGCAGCCCTCCTAGTTAATGAAATACATACAATAAATACACATTAGTTAAAATTTAACATAACTTTATATACATTATGCCTAGAAGTCTTTACTTTTAAACTGTCTCAAAGAAATATCTAAAAGGTACAGCAGAGAAGGCCATTGAGAATCACAATTTCTAGAGAAATAGAAGCCACACATTACTCCAAAGTAGTATGACAATAAGTTTGCTAGAATTTCATGACAAAATAAATCATCCAAGCTTGAAAAAGAAAGGTGAAAGCAAAGAGATAGCAAGGAAAAGAGAACAAGGACAGAAAATTACAAGGTTAAAATGCAGACAGAAGAATTTGCTCTAAAAAAATTTTATCCAAGCTCCTAAACCATAAATTCCTTTTATATTCACTGAGAATCCCTAGGTTGAAAACAACAGCAACATATTCAAACCCAAGTAAAGATTACTTATTATAATACAGAACATCAACACACAGGATTCTATATTCAGCTCTATCAAACAGTTTATGTCTGGCAACAGTTCATACTGGTCAGTGTTCATGCAGAATCAATTATTAAACATTTTTAATATCATCTCTCAACCTAATGAGTTATATCATACAGAAACCTTTTGAAAACAATTAAGGTTCAGTTCAACATTTGTAAATCACATACCATGTGCCAAGCCCTGTGTGAGGCACTAAGGATAAAAATATATAGAAGGTAGCACAGTCCCCTACTCTCAAAAGCTCATAACTTAAATGAAATATGGCAAGTCAGGTCTCACAGCACTATAAGAGAGGGCATGGCAGAGACACTTAGGACAACCTGGTGTACTGCAGATGACTATATGAAGGACATAACAGAAAAAGGGCCAGGAGAAGGACATTAAGGAGATGAACCAAGACATTAGGAGGGATATTTAAGAAGTTAATCACCCCCCTCCCCCAATTGTGTTACTGACAGGTAAGAGAATATGGGCGCATCTCAACTAGTTTCAAAACCTTGAGCAAATGAGAAGCTACCTGATTATGACCATTTGAGATCATGATCTATAAGGTAAGAAAGTTAATATGGCTACTCATTGGTATGTCAACTTAAAGATAAGTCTAAAAGGCAGTTGGCCATACAAATCTAAAACTCAAAAAGTCAGGGCTGGAGACAGACTTCAGAGTGAAAATCATGCCTACGAACAAATCACCCCCCAAAATATACAGAGTGAAAAGTACAGAATGGTCCAAAAAGTAAAATCATAGTGAATAGCCCTAGCCGGTTGGCTCAGTTGATTGGAGCATCATCCCATATACCAGGTTACAGGTTCAATTCCTGTTCGGGGAGCAATTGATGGATGTTTCTCATATTGATGTTTCTCTCTCTCTGTTCCTTTCTCTCTCTCACTCTCTCTCTCTCATCCTCTCTCCCTCCCTTTCTCCCTCTGCCTTCTTCTCTCTCTAAAAATCAATAAAAACATATCCTCGGGTGGTGATAATAAATAAAAATGTAAAATAAATAAAACTGTAGTGTACATTACATTAAAATTTAAGGAGCAAAAGAGGTGTTTGATTTCGTTCTTCTGTTCTTACGCACGTTCATCTAAAAAATGTGTCTTTAAACATACTTTTAAATAAATTACTATCATTCTTTACAAGTCTGTAGAAATGCAACTTAATGTTATAAATCTTTAATGGCAACTATAAATGGATTACTTTTTCTCTTTTGAAATATTCATATAGATTTTTTAAACGCTTATGGTGATTTTTTTTAATGTCATACTACTAAAATAAGATTAAAAATTCCTGAGTGATCACTCTTTTAAGTGTCAATTTTACATTAGGAATGATGCACACGCTTGTTTGTTGTTATGAATAGGTCACAACCTAATTTACAGAGTATGCAGAATATGTACAACACGTTTGTGGTTAATAATAATGTAGACTTAAATCTATAAATAAAATCAGTATATAAAATATTGCATATAAAATTTATTCAAATAACTAAGAGTAGCCATGTTATAAATTCCCAAAGAGAGATTCCACTCTAATTTTGTTTTAACCATCCTCAAAAAAAGGGGACACTTTCTAAAAATTATGAAATAACACTAATTAAAACAAATACTACACAGTTTCAGTACCTCACTGGTCAACCGTATTAGAAGAGCTGCAGCCTCTGAATATTTGCTTTGGCTTTTTAAGATTTCAGCACTAAGCAATACACATCTTTCAGCCAATATCATATTCCTAAAAAAATAAAAAATAAAAGACAAGAAAAATATAATTAGCACTACAATAATATCTTTATACATCATAGTAACTATATGTTCAACAAATGTTTCCAATTCTAGTTTTTGAGTTAAAAAAAATCCATGTCCTTGTTTTCCACTTGCCAAAAAGTTTAAAAGAACCCTAAGAATTCTCATAACTAATCAAAGCTTTTCATCATATAATTTTGTGGTAAAAACACTAAGTAAAGTCACATTTCCAGTGTGCAAAACGCTAAGACTTATCTAGTATCCATAAACCAGCAGCTATTTAACAAATAAAACTTGCTCGGAACAGAAATGAATACAAACTTTTCACTCTTATTTCTGGCTCCCTTTGCTACCTCACTCTCCTAGCTCTTTTTCAGTCTCCTTCAATCCTTCCTCTTTCTTCACAGAAAGCTGTATCTCCTGCCAGAATCTCCAAATCTATTCTCAAATAGATTATATAAGGTATAATAGGTAAAATTCAATATTGGCTCCACCATTCACTAGCTGTGTACCCTTGGGCAAGTTAAACTCTTAAGTTTCAGTCTTCTCATCTGTAAAATACTGATAATAATTGTACCATTTTATAGGCTTAAGATTAAATGAGCATGTAAACTACTTTGGCATAGTAGCAAATGCTGAACACTCAATAAATGTCAATTATTAGTATTAGTGTTGTGCTGTAAATATAACACCATGACAAGTACTACTTATACTCCAACAACATTGTAAGACAACCCATGCATGCTACATAGAAAAGTCAGATTAATCTTCCTGAAAAACAACTTTTATTATGTCAAGGCTGTACTCAAATATTCAGTAAGTTCCCATTTACTACTACATAACTCTTAACTTCAGCTTAAATAATAGAGGGTTGAGGCTCCCCATAGTGATTTCTCTCACATCATCTTTCCATATGTACCACCCAACACTTTTAATACTCTCAAACCCCCGAACCTCACCAGGGCTCAATTCCCTTTCTCTAGTCAGGCAGCATCCAAAACATCATTCCTGCCAATCACAATTTCTGAATTGTCTTTATGTCCATCAAATCCCAACCACCTTTCTTTCAAGGTCAATTCCCCAACCATCCCATGAAACTAACTCCCTGACTACTTCTAGACCAGCTCATAGTCTCTTATTAAGTAATGAGTTCTAACAGTTCTCACGATGTGTACAAAACATTTCTCATTTCCTACCCTGGACTATTATTGAACTGTTTGTGTTTTGCCTATTTAACAATCAAAGTTCAAAATGGCTAACTCCTGGTTTAACAGTGGTTAAGGTTAGATGTTCCCACAATACAAATCACCCTCAATATAACATGTAGCCTCGACATTACATATAACCAATTCCTGAGCACAAATCCAAATAAAATAGGAAACACTAATTTCAGCAAATTACCTCATCTTGTCTCTGACTATATTAACTTGCATGAAAAACGCAGAACTATTTATATTCAATAACAATATAAATGCCAATTTACTTCTAAATGGAAAGAACATAAATATTCTAGTCACCTACTTGCAGATATCCCTGTACGTTTGGATTGCTGTATCCATATAATGTGCAGGGTATGGCCTCGCTGCTCCTTGCTGAAGAAAAGCTGACACTGCAGCCATTTCCTGGAAGAAAAGACATTATTTACACTATTTCAGAAATGCTTGTGGTTCAGCATTCAGGAAGGCTAAATACTGGAATGAAATTTGATGAGATTGTTATGCATGTACACGTACAAATTTTATAGCCTAACACTGACTTTAAAAATATACTTAAAGCTTTTAAATTTTAAATTCTCTAGTCAAATTCCCAAGTCTGTTATTCAGTATTTAAATAAGATTTGGGGGGAAAGAAGAAAACATGAGATTTTGAAGAAGACTTTTGAGTGAGGGCACATATATCTACCACATAAGTCTAGCTTAAGATTTCAGCTGCCACCTCCTCCCTATTATTCCCCTTTTCTCAGTAAGTAGAGAAGAGACCAATGATAGGAACATACAGAGACAAAATGAAATACATCTCTTTCCAATTATTGGCATTAAAATATGAAGAACAGAGCTCACAACAGCTTGTACTATATATATTTTCAATTATTTTCACACTCTATATCCTTACCATAACAAAAGCACAAAGATCATTTCTAAGACCCATGTTACTGTCAATTTTCTAGGTCTTATTTCATTTTCAAAGCCCATTTTCTTGTTAATGTCTATAACAGTCGTTCTCAACCTGTGGGTGGTGACCCCTTTGGCGGTCAAACGACCATTTCACAGGGGTCGCCTAAGACCATCGGAAAACACATAAGTAATTACATATTGTTTTTGTGATTAATCACTATGCTTTAATTATGTTCAATTTGTAACAATGAAATTGGGGGTCACCACAACTTGAGGAAATGTATTAAAGTGTCGCTGCATTAGGAAGATTGAGAACCACAGGCCTAGTGCATGAATTCATGCACCAGTAGGGTCCCTTGGCCTGGCCTACAAGTATAACTTTAGTTAATAATTCAAATAATATACAATGGTGCTAAAAGAATAATAAATAAAGGTTAAAATACAGGTTTCATTTTCTTAGTAAAATATCCTACTATGTCCAAAATTGTTTTAATCTTCACCTAAGGATATATTTTCATTGCTTTTTAAAGAGGAAGGGAGGGAGAAAGACAAGAAGGGAGGGAGGGAAAGAAAGAGGGAAGGAGGGAAAGAAAAAGAGGCAGGGAGGGTGCTTAATAAAAATTTAGAAATAAATGAAATCTTCATTAAGTTAAAGGGAAAAATTGTTAATGCCAATCTACTTTTAAGATAAGTAAATGTATTCCTCTGTAACATTTTCTTAAAACACAAAAATAATTTAATTACCTAAAAACAAGGATATGATTAAAGCCGTTAACCTGACAGACTATGATTTCCATGACAATAAGAACTGTATGTTTCAAAGTTCCTCTGTATCCTCAGCACCCAGAAGTGCCTGCTCCAAAATTTAGTGAATAAACCAAATAAAACTGTCATATCCATGTGTGACAAAATATTCTACAGCTCTGAAACGTATTTTCTTAACTAGTTTATATTTTAATATACATAATGAATTTACATAGTTCTATGTTGCATAAAAATATCAAATATATTGACTATGTAGACTTATACTATACTTATATTATACAAAAAATACTTACTTACTATTTATGTTTTTGTCTGTGTTCCAGTTACAAAGACACATGTTTTAAGAGGACTGTTCCAACATTGTTTGCCCAAGGCCTATTACTTTTAGGGCAGCTTTTACAGACTACAAGGATTTTCACGCATGCATACATTATGTTATAGCAATAAGCCTTTATTTTCCAGTGCTAAACTATTTTCTCTCATATAGCTACTATTAATATTTTCACCTAAATGGCTTAATGCAGTATTTATCATACTACAGATAAAAAATGAAAAAACTTAAGTGCCATAAAATCATAGAAATTTTTGCCATATCTTTAGAAGATTTTTACCTCCATACAAACATTAAATTTGCAGGTACATTATGTAAAATTTAATAATTGTAAATTTAAAACTATGTTATAAGGTATTAATGAGATGACATTCAGTATGTGTGATTTCATTAACTTACATTAGATGACTGTAATAGAAAAATCAGAGAATGTCTAACCAAGAACAGTTCACATAATTTTATTTTAAATATATTTTACTGATTTCTTACAGAGAGGAAGGGAGAGGTATAGAGAGCTAGAAACATCGATGATAGAGAAACATCGATCAGCTGCCTCCTGCACACTCCCCACTGGGCATGTGCCTGCAACCAAGGTACATGCCCCTGACCAGAATCAAACCCGGGACCCTTGAGTCCGCAGGCCGACGCTCTATCCACTGAGCCAAACCAGTTAGGGTTCACATAATTTTTTAAAACACTTGAACCCAGCATATTTTCTGTTCCTTAACAAGATGGTCAAAAAGTTAGTTGACTTTTTCACTGAAAATATTACAGAAATAAAGGGAAGAGTAATATAATTTTGCTATTTTAGCTTCACATTTTTAATTTACCCATTTTAGTTTTATATATACATAGGATTAAAAAATACAAAACAGAAGCAATTAAACAAGTGTCTACATCATAATGACCTAACAAAGTATTTTAATCCTTTGAGTGCCAACCAATATCCTAGGAACTATGCTAAAATTGCCAAGGCATTCTGAGTTAAGGTTTTTAAATTTTTTTCCTACATAAAGAGTTAACTACTAGCATCTAATACTGCAGGAGGAGCACGATAGAGTTCCTGGCACTTTTGGCGAAAGACAAGAGGAGCGCAATCGCGCTCCCCGGCACTCTAGAGGTTAAGTTCTTATACAGTTTGTTCTTCACACTTTTGTTTATAAGTTTACATGTTCTAAAGAAGATTAAGTAGAAAGTAACAATGCTAGTTTTACTCTTTTCTAGGCACAGAAAGCAAATTTTATATATATATTTAAAACAACTTTTCAAAAATACTGAAAGGTGATAACAAGTATAGAAAATTCTTTCTGAAACACCTAAGTTTACACACCAATTACTGACAGTGTACCATAGGTGGTACAATGCTAACTGACAGCTTATTACATACAAGGAGGTATGCTAAGCACCTTACATGCCTTATACCTTATCGAATCCTGTGCCATTAGGATTCATATTTTATAGACAAGAAAACTGAAAACTTACAAATAATCAGTAATTTACATAAGAGAACAGTCTGTCTTAAGTCAAAGTACATGTTCTTAACCAATTTATAGTCTTACATCAGGAAAAAAAAATTTCAAGCAATTTTAAAAGACTATTCAAGAAGTCCAAAATAAAAGCATCTTCTAAAAACAGTAAACTTTACACTTTGAATATAGTAACTGAAATTGGAATTAAATTTTGAAACATACAGAAAAATTAGAAGGTGTTAATCAAAACTAAGAAATCAACCTTTACCTACTACCATGTTTAAAAGCACTAGCTTGAGGAAAATCCATCAATTCAGCTAATTCAAAACCTGTAAAGCACTGTATGCTCTTTGAGTACAACTTTATCCCTAGGTATTTCGTTTGCCATTTCATTAGCAGAAATTTCTACATCTATGGTAGCGGAAATAAATTATACAGAATACCAACCAAGGCACCAGCTGCATAAAGCATTGCTTGATCATTAAGAAAATCCTTCTTTGCAGTATGATAACAACTGTAAGCCAGATCATAGTGCTGCACCAAGAAACATAAGTCAGCCATTTTCCTGATTTGAAGCTCTGGTGCTTCTGGTGGATACCTATAAATACAAAATATAAGAAAGTAATTTGTGATTTATGACCCATACACCACTAAGTATTATCAAATGTTTAATAGCTGCTTAACTGCCCAGAACATTGTAAAAACCAATCATGTTTTACAAAAATCCTTTCTCCAAGGAATCTATATTTAAATAATTTATACCCCTATACTGAGAACTTCTCAACAACAGGCAAACACTTTCTCCATGGTCAAATTATGAAGTAAATAGCTGATACCAGTTTTATGTACAACCAGGAAAAAAAATTTAAATGCAAAACGTGCTTTTACTTTACCTTAAAACAGTATCTTACATAAAATGTTCTAAGTACAGGCTGTCTTAGAATCACAAGACCACAATATTTTAACATAGAAGAATCGTTAATGAACACCTAATCTTACAAAGACACAAAAAAAGCACCTTTTTACAAATAGGAAACCAGAAGCAACGTAAGTGACTCCCAGTTATCTTCTTTATTTTTAGACACCCAATTACTAAAAAAAAAATTTTTAATTAATGGAGTTTACCTATAGTCACTGTTCTTACCTACCTGAGTTTTGACCAATTTGAAAGTAAGAAAGTGAAAAAAATAGTCATTTTTTTACAGGTCATTGTAAGTCAAACACAGGGGAAAAAAAAGGTACTATTTCACTCACAGCAATCCAGATGTATTTTTCAGCTCATTAATGCTCTTTTCTGGAACTTTACTGCCACTAAACCATTTTTTAGTTGCAGAAAATAGAGATCGACTCAAACCTTTTCTTGATATAAGCTAAAAAAAAAAGATTAAATACATTGACAGATATGAGAATTTAATATTTTTATTTTACATACAAAACTATTTTAAATAAGTAAAAAAGCTTTAATAGTGAGCAAATATTTATTTTTAACACTGATTTTTTAAAAAAACTGTTGAATATGCTGAAAAATCCCTAGTGAAAATGATTTAACAAATTTCATTAGAGATAGTAATGCTACTAAAACCTAATATTGGTCTTTCTTTAAAAAAACATTTAAAAAAAAAAACATTTTAAATACTTTTTAAAAACTTATACTATTATATTCTCAAGTGTACAATGTACTAAAATTTTAAAAAAATATTAATCTAAAAAGAAACAAATCTTACCTGATCATTTAATTGCCGAATTGTTTTCTCTATATGTGGCAAAAGGCCCCGAAATGTGAATTCTTGTACAAACTGTCGAATTCTATCATGATCAGTAAGGGTTAAGCATGCACCATGAATAATTCCAGGATTTGCTTTCTTTGTTTCATGTAATGAGGAGGCAGATTTTACATGATCTGGGCCATCAATGTTGTTAGAAGGGTCACTAGATGAGTCCAGTTGAAGTGGGTGGGCTCTAAAGTTATTTGGTAAGCCATCTACTGAAAAAAAGACCTTTCTTTTACTCTATTGTTAATGTAACAATATTACTATCATACTGTTAAAGAAAAAAAAGAATGTTGGAATCCTTTATTTTTCTGTATATCTTAGACATCTATGATACAATTAACATTAATCTTTTCCCCTTTAAAATTGCAGGGCTTGGGCTATTACTTGTTAAGCATAATAGAAATTTTAAAAGTCATGTAAATAAATCAGGAAAAATACAGTTTTTAGATATAAAGAATTATTTTCAATAGTCATAAAATAAAATTTAAATGTCAAATAAAAACAATCTCAAATGTCTCAATAAAATCTTCAGAAAAGCTAACCTGTAGATTATCTTTTTTATTATGAATATTTCCCCTATCTTTAATCTATAAAGCTTAGCATGTTTTGACAACAGTGCATATTTTCAATCAAAAAGAGAAATTTACAGAAAGGGTATCAAGACCTTTGACTTCGTTATCTAATCCATCCAATGAAAGCAAGTTACTATCAGAATTCTTATTTGAAGATATAGTACAAGGGCCATCTTCATATGATTCCTATCAAAACAAAATAAACAGCATTAGCACTTATACTTAATCATTCTAAGATAACTATAAATCCATCAACAAATATGGCTGCTCTGCTAACTGCAAGCCTCATTTATTTGCTACAGCAAGACTCTTTCCTTCTTTTTCTATGCATCTTTTTCTAGCATTCCAGTCCACACCTACTATATTCTTAAATTTATTTTCACATTCAATCTATTACCCTGATTCTTCTGGAATCAAATTATCTCTATCCCAGTTTATCTGTTTATATGTGATGGGTACAAGCCAATATGAATATCTGTGTATGCATCTAAGTAAGGAATAACAGCAAAAGAAATGTACTACTAAGGTCAAGCCAGGGGGAAAAAAGAGATGGCATGGAATCTCCTGGCCATGAACCCAGTGGTAATAGGTTACAATGCATACTGAACATATCAACATGTTTTGGAAAAACATCCAATGCAATGCTTATTTGAACAAATACACTGTTTTCTCAGTCAACAAAGAAAACAAACTAAATATACTCGATGTAGTCAATGAGACCAGTGAGTTTGAGGTATTATTCCAAATATTCCAAATTCTATATAAAATAGAACTTAATAAGGGGAACGTGGTAATGACAAAAGTCTAAACCCTTTAAGAAATTTTTTTAAAAAACTTGGTATATTTAGCCTGGAAAAGTACAGAAGGGGACATGAACGCCAGATGCTCCTATATTTTGAAAGTTGTCTTAACAGAAAACTTATACAGTCCTCACAGGACAAATGAGTACAGACAAATGGAGAACATTCTTGGTTGACCCTCAAGCTGTTCAGACATGGAAAGGGTCACCTGGGAAGATAGTGCATACTGTAACTGAGGTCATTCATTCATAGGTTCAAAGGGAAGGAAAGCATTAGAAAACAGGGGTTAGATTCAGTAACATTTAAACTATCCTCCAATCATGGCCTCTAGCGTTATAAGCTATAGAATTGTTGATACTTCTGGTCTTGTGTTAAAAGTTCTCAAACTGAACAGTCTGACTTATGTTGTCCTTCTCAACCTTAAATACTGGGCTCTAAACTGAATATTCCACTACTATTCCTATTCTGTGTGTGGCCTTAGGACCATTTTAAAACAGAGAGCCCCTTCATATCCAACTGGTTCTTTCTTTCTACCTTCCCCCAGCATTATCTTAAAGAAGGTCAGTACTCATCTTAATATTGCAAATATCAGTACAGAACTATATGTGGATCAAAAAGGGCAAATAAAGAGATTATTAAATATTTACAGTAGAGCAAAAGTTAAACTTTATGCCGAAACCGGTTTGGCTCAGTGGATAGAGCGTCGGCCTGCGGACTGAAGGGTCCCAGGTTCGATTCTGGTCAGGGGCATGTACCTGGGTTGCGGGCACTTCCCCAGTGGGGGATGTGCAGGAGGCAGCTGATCAATGTTTCTCTCTCATCGATGTTTCTAACTCTCTCTCTCTCCCTTCCTCTCTGTAAAAAATCAATAAAATATATTTTAAAAAAAGTTAAACTTTATAATTGGTATTTTTTAAAAGATCACATAAAGAGAATATAATGTTATTTAATTATACAAAATAAAAATATTTTCCATTTACTTAAGAAATCCTACTTCTAAACAAAAAACAGTCAACTCTGGATTATCTGAACTAATCTTAGGAACTTGTCATTTGACTATTTACTACCAAGCGGTAGACAATGCTTTTTTAACAGTGTATTGCCCGGTGGGTGTGGCTCAATGGACTGATCCTAGTCCTATGCACCAAGAGGTCACCAGTTAAATTCCTGGTCATGGCAGGCCCAGGCTGTGGGATCGATGCCTAACAGGAGTTGTGCAGGAGGAAGCCTATCAATGTTTCTCTCTCATCAATATTTCTTACTCTCTCTCCCTCGCATTGCTCTCTAAAAAAATCAATAAAAACATATTTTTTTAGAAAGTTTGACAGTGTGAAACCATATACCAACCCATTTCAGTCAACAGTTAACATTAGTATAGAACTCGAGATTAAGAAAGTAGATTAGGAAGGAACAACACTTCCTGAAATTGCCAAGGCAAGAATCACGGAAAGTTATGGAAAAAAGCCCACCCACCACCTAAAAAAGTATGAGCTCTAAAAGGGGGCCATGAGAACAGCATGTTGAAAATGAAGGAAGGCAACCCCAGAGCATGTGAATAATAAAGAATTGACTGTAAGCATTCATAATGAATTAAATGTACATAACTCAATTCTCAATGTGTAATTCACTTTTCATCTTTTAAGGAAAAAAGATCAATTAACATTGACAGTATGTGCCTGAAAGGAGTAACATAAGGATTATTATTAGTTAAAAATAGCTTTGAGCCACTGATTTAAGAGTGCACATGGTGATGAATGAAAGCTAGCCAGATTCCAAAATAAATATTACTAATTATATTAGTTAAACTAAGATATAAAAAATTCTACAGATACTATTATGTCATAAAACTGAAATAGAGCTTTTATGGTTTGCTTCATTGTTGTTTTATACATATACCTGGTTTTGAATACTATTTTTCTGAAGATACTGACTCCAGGGATCTGGTATCTGTTCATCTGATGCTTGATTAGATGTTCGAGAATTAATTTTAAGTAAATAGCAACCCTGAGTTCCATATTTCTGTTTCATTTCTTCATAAATGGATTCAGCTCTAAATTAAAAAATGAAAAACGTTTATAGTAAGTAGGGAGCAGACTTTAGGCAATAAAAGATACTAAAATAATTTTAAGATAATGTAAAAATAATCCGCTAAAAAGGCAGAACAGAAAATTAGAGATAGACTAATTTTCAACTGAAATCAAAGATAATGATCTTAACTGAAATTCATCTAGCTTGGATAAAGCAGGGTTCCCAAAGTGTTTCATGGAATAAAATTTTGCAAGCTACTCCTATGTTACTCAAAGAGAGTTCTGGTGGTCAAACTAGTTTGGGAAATTACAGTAAACAGTCCGTTTCTTTGCAACAAACCATCTCTAAGTCTTCCATTTATTAATGTGCACTATGAATTTACAAAGAGCAGCAAACAGTACTGTTAACTGTTTCAACTCTGAGGATTTCAAGAAATATGACTTTGGGAAATTCTGTCTTAGAGAAGAGACATTCATCAAAAACCCAAGTGCTAAAATAGAAAAGTATAGTACCCCACACTTACAAATCTTTAGCTGCCAGTTTACCCTTCACTTAAGCTGTCTCCAAAAGGGCACAGTACAGAAGAAAGAGGAAACTCAAGAAGAGCAGCCATAGAATGTATTACATAAAATCATTCCATTTTTCTTATAAAATGTATAATAGCTATATCCATGAGTAGTATATCAGATGTAACAAAAAGTATTTTGATTTTCATATTTTATGTTAGCTAAACCTCCTCGCTGGTGGGAAACAAAATAATTCAAATGACAAAACAGCCTAAGAAGCAAACAGTACATTCTGATGGAAAATGAAATTTTGGTACTTAGAGCTCATCTAGTTTAAACAGGTTTTTTTTTTTAGTCAATCAGCCATCTGATGCAAAAACAAACAAAAAAAAAACCTATTTATCATGTTTAAATCGCTAATACTATGCAAATAACAAGCCTAGCACACAATTAAACCATAGTACATACTATAAAATTAAGGCTAGAAAAGTAAAGTAGTTATAAATTTCTATAAACACAGATAAAAGGATACTTGCATGTACATATACTCAAGTACAATAAACTAAACCCAATTTAACAATGATACTGCTAAACATACGAATCACTAATCTAATACCCGAACTACCACTTAAATGTCCTAGAAGATACATAACATATTTAACTGACAGAAACTAATCTTAACAGCCAGTTCAAAATTATTCCTATTCTTTATCCTACAGGCTACAGACTATTTATGATTTCAAAGATTAGTAATCCTCAAAATAATTCTTTGCTTTTATAGAGAAAAGTTTATTAAAAAGATGGCTTGTGCTCAAAATAAGGGCAAGAAATAATTACTTAACTGCATATTGTAAATGTCACTGTGACATCAGAAAAGTGAGAAACAGAAGATTTGATACACATCTTAAACCAAAAGTCAAAGTCAACTCCGTAAGTAACATTGCTTTTAATGTTATCCTACTTTTTAAGAAAATTTTAAAGATATTTTATTCACTTATCTTGAAAGATAAAAGGACCACAGCAAATCACTAATAATTAATAGTAAAGGGAACATATGAAAGAAATGTTTGGATGTTTCTGAGGTTGTGAAAAACATCAAGGCTAAAAATATAAAGTGACAAGAGAGTGAAGAGTGAAAAATGAAGTGCCTATAAGCAACAGCCAGGAAGTGAAAAGTCAGACGAAAACTGGGAAGGAAAAAAGAGAGAAAGTGAGAAATAATTTTATATATAAAGTAAGAAATAACACCTTAGACATATAGATGTAAAATGGCAAACACTTGTGTATTCACAGTGAAAGAAAAGTTTGGGTGGGCATATGAAATCTAACATAAAATGATTCAGCTATTGAATATAACTCTGAAATCAAAGATAGTTATGTTTTTTTACTAAATTTTTACTTTCTCAGATGAAAAATATACCTAAAATTTAAATAAACCATGTTCAAATTAAAGTTGTATCATTTAAAAGAAGAAAATCTCTTAATTAAAAATGGAAAGCTTACCTCTGTTCATCTCCTGCACTTACATCGTGTAAGAGTACATAATATTTAAGTGTGTTTGGTATAAACCACTTGGGGTAGGAATAGTCATTATTGTGCTGAATTCGATGCTGCTCTTGTGACAACTTTCCAAACTGTTCCATAGGTTCTGCTTCACTAGACGATGCTACCAGCATACCTTATAAACCATATTAAGGTAACTACCACTTAGCACTCAATGATAAAAATATCCTATTAAAATAAACTTAGGAAGATAATTTCTGACCCAAAAAAATTGATATCAGAGATTTTCACAGCAAGCACAAAATAGTGTCTCCAACACCTCAATATTATTCAAGGTTCTAAATCATAAAGATTTTTTTCTTGACAGTTGTTAGGTCATTTACATATCAATATGGAAATCCAAGAAAATAAAAACGGACAATATCAAAATCGAACAATTATCAATATATCCAACAATTCTGCTGACACTTGCTCCTCCCCATTCCATTTTCCTGCAGTATCATACTCTATCCTATCTCTTAACTTTTCTCTGTAATCTCATTAAAGAAACTAAAAAAACCCATTAACTGTAAAAGGAGGTTAATAGCTACAAAACAGCTTACTAAAAAACTGAAAAACCCCCTGAAACCGGTTTGGCTCAGTGGACAGAGCATCGGCCTGCGGACTCAAGGGTCCCGGGTTCGATTCCGGTCAAGGGCATGTACCAGGGTTGCGGGCACATCCCCAGTGGGAGATGTGCAGGAGGCAGTTGATCGATGTTTCTCTCTCATCGATGTTTCTACCTCTCTATCTCTCTCCCTTCCTCTCTGTAAAAAATAAAATATATTTTTAAAAAAAACTGAAAAACTTTTTAAATATGAGCTTTTGCAAAAGTAATTAATTTTGAGGCAATCTTCACAAGCCAGTTGACACTGCAGTCTACATTTTTTTTTCCTAAAATGGCTTAATAATTTATTATGCATGCCCTGGCCTGTGTGGCTCAGTTGGTTGAGAGTCATCCCATGCACCAAAAGGTCGATAGTTCGATTCATGGTCAGGGCACATGCCTGGGTTTCAGTCAATCCCCAGTTAGGGACGCGCAGGAGGCAGCCAATCAATGTGTCTGTCTCACACCAATGTCTTTCTCTCTCTCCTTATCCTTTCCTTTCTCTCTAAAATAATTAAAAATATATTATTTTAAAAAATACTTATTATGCATAAACCACTTGAGTTGGGGGATAAAGAAAAACAAACAATCCCTCAGTATTCTTATTTTATAATCAAAAATTAATTTATTACACCAATCCCTATCTAGGACACCACTTAACAACACAACAATAACGAAAACTTTTGAAGCATTATCACTTTTTAAAAAATCCAGCCCTTGCTGGTTTGGTTCAGTGGATAGAGCACCGCCTGGAGACTGAAGGGTCCCGGGTTGCACTCTGGTCAAGGGCACATGCCTGGGTTACAGGCTCGGTCTCCAGTAGGGGGCGTGCAGGAGGCATCCATTCAATGATTCTCTCTCACCATTGATGTTACTATCTCTCCCTTTCCTTTCCCTTCTGAAATCAATAAAAATATATTTTTTTAAAAAACACATTTTCTATATCCTTTCAATAATTTTGACTTCAAATAACTATTTTTGAGATTAGTAACTTTCAAAACATTTGATTTTAAGAGAACAAAAAGGTCAAAGGATACACGCTAAATAGTGGTTCAGAAATTCATGATCTGATGCGGGCATTGACTGAAGAAAGGTCTCTCTGTAAGACTCAAACCATGGAGTAGTAGCTAAAATTAATCATAAACAAAACAGTTAAAATTTCTCAATAGAATCAGTTTACAACAGACAAAATTTCAAGTCCATACTCCTTAAAGGCATAAGTTAGTAATTTCTAGCAATAAACAAGCATTTTCACCTGTGCTTTATTTAATACATACATATGATGTGTCTACGTATAAAGCCATATACACAAATACATTCATATATGGGAGTACATACAGGGGGTGTCCCAAAGAAATGTATACATACTTTGAATAATTATAAAGGCAGTATTTATTAAAATATTTTCTTTTCAAAATGTAATAGAATCAGCTGTTAAAATGTATATACATTTTTTGGCACACCCTATATATTTGCAAATATAAAACTGATTTATTACCAAACCTACATAATAATCCCACAATTTACTTACCTATTAATGCTTTAAATATCACCTACATGAGCAAAACAATTTTAGAAGTAGTTTTGTGTTCTTGCCACTAGTCACATTGTTATAAATGATATCATTTCAGAATACTGGTTCTCAACTGAGAGCGGCTTTAACCACCAGGAAACATTTAGTCATGTCTGGAAATACTCTGGGTTGTCACATCTGGGAGTGAGGAGGGGGTGTTACTGGCATCAAGGGAAACAGGAATGATGCAAAACATCCTACAATAAACAGAACAAGACAGCCCCCACTTCAAAGAATTAATTATATGGCTCAATGTCAATAGTGGCAAGGCTGACAAACACTACTTTATAACTTAATTACTTGACTATGACAGTAATAAAACCTCTTTAAATGGAATTTCAAAGCATATTTACCTTATAATCAAATATAAAAGATAGATGTTTTCACTTTTTGTATACACGTATATTGTTTCTTAAAATATCAAATCCCTCTTGTTCCATGCTAAGCATTTTACATTACAACTATTCTAACATTTTTTAAAATATATTTTTATTGATTTCAGAGAGGAAGGGAGAGGGAGAGATAGAAACATCAATGAGAGAGATCACTGATTGGCTGCTTCCTGCACGCCCCCTATTGGGGACCAAACGCACAGCCTGGGCATGTGCTCCTGACTGGAATTGAACCTGGGACCCTTCAGTTCACAGGCTGGTGCTCTATCCACTGAGCCAAACCAGCTAGGGCTAACATTTTTTATTTGAACTTAAACTTAGTCATTTCACTAGGTTTAAGTAGATTATCTAAATCAGTGGTAGGCAAACTCATCAGTCAACAGAGCCAAATATCAACAGTACAACGATTGAAAATTCTTTTGAGAGCCAAATTTTTTAAACTTAAACTAGATAGGTAGGTACATTGTTATTAACTTAATTAGGGTCCTCCTAAGGCTTAGGAAGAGCCACACTCAAGGGGCCAAAGAGCCGCATGTGGCTCGCGAGCCACAGTTTGCTGACCAGGGATCTAAATCACAGTATTTCTGAAAGGACACTCTATTCCTAGTTTCTTAAGTTGATTACCAAGTCATGTGTATTTTTTGTTTTCATCTTAATCACTGAAAACAGCAAATAGATTTCCTGTTTAATACTACATTAAATGAGTAGGAAGGCTGAAGAGAAAAAAGCTATGCAGCTTGACCAAATAGCATATTCCACCTGGTAGCATACATACACAAACATTTAATTCCAACAAATGCCTTATGAGAATAACCCATATTTTAGTATTGTTTAGGAGGGCTATTAGTGTAACAATTTCATGTTTACTGCTACAGAAAAAGAAAAACATTCCCAGAAATATTATAATCTATATAAAAAGTGGCAAAAATTATGCCCGACCCGTGTTGTTCAGTGGTTGAGCATCGACTTGTGAACTGAAATTCCTGGTCAGGCCATATGCCTGGGTTGCAGGCTCCATCCCTAGTAAGGGGCGTGCAGGAGGCACCCGATCGATGATTCTCATCATTGATGTTTCTCTCTCTCCCTTACTCTCTGAAATCAATAAAAATATGTTTATATTTCAAAATAAAGTTTAATTTTTAAAAAGCAAGTATACACACATGAGTTCTTAAATTGAAATAATACTTTCTAAATACTGGTAACAAGATACTGGGTACTCACTAAGGAAATGAAAAACAAAGGAAAATTTTAAAAATATATATGGCAAAAGTGGGTTTTATCTTTCAAGAAGGTCACTTTCACGTAGAGAGAGTAAATTTTCCCTTCAGCCTTTTATGTCCTTAAGGAGCTAATTAAGAAGTCCTCCTTCAGTTACTTTACATGCCAATAAATCAAGGGCAACCTTTTTATTTTTTTTCAAATGACACTTTTGTAGAAAGTGGAAAACGTAATAGTCTTATGTGCTGTAGAGTAACCCAAAATGCCGTCTGTTAACAAAAGACTTCAACATTTAGTGATGATTCTCTCCCTTAATAAATTCTCTTATACTTATTTGGGGATGAAATTAATACTTTGCCCATACCCCTTTCCACCTCTGTATGTTCTTTGGAATTTAAAGAGCACCCATGTTATCCTACCAGTTTCTTTATGCAGAATGCATTCTGTCTTGGTAAGGAAGGTTAGGAAGGCAGCGAAAGGCCAGAAAAACAACAGGATGGTCTACCCCCAGCCATCCTTCTTTGTTCCCTTTTCAGTGTCAGTGATCTGAGACATGAAGTTATTACTATTCCCAACAAAAGTCTAACAAGAGCTACAGCAGTGAGTTAAACCTAGAGCAACTTGGATCCTCGTACTGAAACCAAAGTACTTACTGACCCCAAATCTGCAGGTGAAAAAGACTGAATATCCTAAATATAAGCATCACCTGTAAATCACATATTTACCCTTCCTAGGCATTTACAAAAGCTGAAAGTGCCAGAAAATCACTATCAAACTAAGAAATACTAACATATTACAAATAAAGTTGGCACTTATGACTATGCAACTTTAGATAAACAGGAGCAGATATACCAATTAAACACAGGGTGGAGCAAAAGTAGGTTTACAGTTGTGAGTACACAAAACACAGTTTATTCTTACAGTATTATTTATTGTTATTTTCTTGAAATGACAGAGGATTTATTTTTTAAATATATTTAGAACATTACATAAATATTCTAAACCTAATATTTAGTTGATAAAACAGTTAATTATTATTTTCCATATGAACAACTGTAAACCTACATTTGCCCCACCCTGTATATATTCAGAATAAAAATATCCTAATAAAGGAAAGGAATTAAACAATTAAATGTAAAATATTTAATTATATAAATGTATAGCCTCAAAGTAAAGAATATCTGACATTATGATTATCAGAAAATACTGTTTAATACAGAGAATCTTAATATAAAAGCTACAAAAAACTAAAACCAGAACTCATAAAACTTATGAGCATTTTGCAAATCATAAAAGATCTTAGGTAATATTAAAAACTAAGAAATACTAACCTTATATTTTCACAACACCCATGAGAACTATTCTTGAGGAGACTATTTCTAATCAAATATTTTCAGAAAAATCAGCAAAAATCAAAGTATTCCAAAGAGATGAGGGTCATGATTATTTACGCCCTATTGTTAAATTTCTAAGACACCACAGTGGAAGATCTTTTAAAAATAAATTGTACTCTAGTCAAACGATATTCCTTTTGGTCCTCAGTATATCAGGAAAAAATAGTCATTGCCATTTACTAACTGGATCTAACTGACCCTTGATATTTTACTGTATTTTTCATTCACTTTACAAGTTATTTACAGAATAAAGGCACAGCAAAAAAACCCAAAAAACAGTAAAATATTTTTGCAGGACTGTCCAGTTAGTTAGCCACTAGCAACATGTGGCTAGCAAGCACTTGAAATGTGGCTTGTCTGAATCAAGATGTGATATAGATTTCAAAGGCAGTACAAAAAAAGTAAAATTTCCAATTACACGTTGAAATAATATTTTGTATAGTCTGGATTAAGAAAAATATAGTATTAAAATTAATTTCACCTGTTTTTTAACAAGATATTTTATTGATTTTTAGAGAGAGAAGAAGGGAGAGGGAGAGAAAGAGAGAGAAACATTGATGTAAGAGCCACACACTCATCAGCTGCCTCTTGCACATCCCAAGCAGGGATCGAGCCCACAACCTGGGCATGCATGTGCCCTGACCAGGAATTGAACTAACAACCCTTGGGTGCACAGGACGATGCCCAACGCAGCTACACTGGCCAGGCTTCACGTGTTTTTTAAAATTCTTTACTAGAGGCCCGCTGCACAAAAATTTGTGCACTGGGGATGGGGGGTGGGGGGCCTTAGCCCGGCCTGTGCCCTCTCACAGTCTGG
>NW_006292908.1:694859-702835 GCF_000327345.1 Myotis davidii
CGACTGAACCCCCCAGCCTCTCCTTTTTTTCTTTTTCTTTTTTATTCTGGGATTTATTTACCTTCTATAATTGAAACTCTGTTGCTGAGAGCCAGTTGCTCCAGCCCTGAGGCCAGGGCCTGCTGAAAGCAGGTATCTGGGGTTTGTTTAGCTTCTATAATTGAAACTTTGTTGCTTTCAGAGCTTAGAGCTGGACCGCAGCAGGCGGGGAACCTTGGCTTCCTCCATCACTGGAGCAAGCAAGCCTCTGGCTGCCAGCTGCCATCTTGGTTTGGTTAATTTGCATATTGTGCTGATTAGCCAATGGGAGGCATAGAGAAGGTACGGTTAATTACCATGTTTGTCTATTATTAGAAAGGATTGTAGCTATAGAACATTAAAAACTATGTAAGTGGCTCACAATTTTCTACTGGACAGTGCTAGTCTAGAATGCTACTGTTACACTGCCCTCATTTCTGATTTGGCTAATTGTGAAAAATAGTGTCTTCCACTGTCAAATTTATTTTCTTTGCCAATATGGACTAAAAATGAAAGTTCTCTATACTCATCTGCATTCAAAGAAAAAAAGATAAAAACAAAGATAATGGCTACAAATATGTCTTTATTCTTCCTTTATAACTTCTTGAAAGAAAATGCGGAGACAACTGTTGAAAAGTAGCACCTACACAACCCAAAACTTTCAATATGTTTCCAATATGCTTCCTTTTCTTTCTGACCTATTTTAACCTTTAAGCAGAAAAGCATGAATTAGCAAAAACTGAAAGAAAGCAACTGGTATGAAATGACACAGATCACAACAAAGAGGAAAGCTACTAGAAGAAACAGATTAGTTTTAGATAAAAACATTTTAAAAGACCACCAATAAAATCAATTTTGGTATGTAAATAAAAAGAGGCAATATACTTTGGGCAACACAAAATTTAAAACTGAAGGGTGATATAGTAGTAATGATTTATTTCACTACTGTATCATCTAGGCAATTTCATCGTTCTTGCACTTTCTTAGTTGACAGTAATTGATAATAATTCACAGGATAATGAAAAATAGCAAAATACTTTAAGATATTGGAAAAGTAAGAACACTAAGTTCTTATATTGCACTAGACATATTTTAAATAATTGTCATTTTTAAAAGCGTTCTTTATGCTTTTTATTCTTACATAAAAATTTAGGAAAAAATTTTAAAGAATATTTAAACAATCCTCTAAAATACCGTTTACACATGACTACTCTCCAGAGAAAAAAGCAGGAAAAAACATTTTTCCTTATCAAAACAAGGTGTAACCCAAATTATACTATTCTAAAACAATATCTGGATTTAGAAGATAATGTAAATCAAGAGTAAACAATAAACAATAGATAGGATCGATAACATAAGTTGCACAAGCATCACCAGACTGCCTCTGCTTTAGAAAAATTAGGCAGACATGTTAATTGGGACAAATTTTTTTTTTTTAAAGTAGCTGAGTAGAAAAAAGATAATAGGCAAGGAGTAGAGTGAGAACAATCTGGAAAACTCAGACCAATATAGAAAATACCTGTATTTAATGAGGATTCTTTCATTTCCATCAATGTGTCTTTCCAATTACTGTACCAAGGAACACTAGCTTTAATTGACCGATCTGATGAAGAAAACATGGCACTGATAAGCTAGTCTCATGAAGTAAAGATATAACATGTATTTCTTAAATAGAATGGGTAAAAAGTATGCTCACATTAATGGCAAAAATTAAAAGTATTTTTCTAGACATAGAGAATATCTTATTTGAAACGGATGAAATCACTCATACATCTCTAGAATATCACTGTTATAACGGAATTTTATTATAATGCATTCAGTGCTTCAGCGTATCACATTCCCAGTCTTCAAGACCGACATAGGAGATGTCTTAAAGCAGGAGCAGGGAGAAGCTGAAGAAACTGTTTTCTTCTTCGATGTAGCTTATCCAAACCACTGGGGGTTCTTTTTAAAATCTGCCTAAAGGCATCGCCTATAAAGCAGTGCCTCCACCTGTGTTTAAAGACAAACAGCACTCAATCCTTCCTTATGTGGAGTGTTAGCAGGGGCCTGAGAATATAAGTAATTTAACTGCATAAACTAAATTTTTAAACTATTACTTTGCAATCATTTTATTAATGGATATTAACATACAGGACATTTTTTAAAAATATATTCTTACTGATTTCAGAGAGAGAGAGAGAGAGACATTAAATAATGAGAATCACTGATCAGCTGCTTCCTGCATGTCCCCCACGGGGGATGAAGCCCAGATCCTGGGCATGCGCCCTGACTGGGAATCGAACTGTGACCTCCTGGTTCACAGGTTGACACTCAACCACTGAGCCATGCCAGTCAGCTGGATAAAATAATTTCTCACAGCCAAATCATGACCATATTGTTCCTATAAACTATCTATCAAACCACTTTAATACATCATTTAAAAAAATAATAAGCCCACCTCTAACAGCCAGGCATCAGATTTGAGAAACTTACTCTGGAGAAAATAAATGACCCCATATTAAAGAACTGTGAGTAATAAAAGCAGGGTAACATTCAAGCCTATTACAGTCTCACTACCCAATAGAGAAGACAAGTTTTGTTATGCCCAGTCAGGGTTTTAATGCTTCAATTAGAAACAGAAAATAACGCCACTGGCTCACCAGACATTTGAGATAAGATTCCAATATGAAAGAGAGATCAAAACAAACTGAAAAATAATACAAATGAGAGAAAAATCGTAAGAAAAGAAAACTTAACAATTTATTAATATTCTCAGAATTAAGTTACCACAACAGGAAACAAGAACTACATGCCACAAAAAGAAAAATCAGCCCAGCCGGAGTGGCTCAGTGGTTGAGCATAGACCTATGAACAAGAGGTCACAGGTTCCTGGAGAGGGCACATGCCCAGGTTGCGGGATCAATCCCCAGTTGGGGTCGTGCAGGAGGCAGCCAATCAATGATTCTCTCTCATCATTGATGCTTCTTTCTCTCGCTCTCTCTCTCTCTCTCTCTCTCCCTTCCTCTCTGAAATCAATAAAAATGTATTTTCTAAAAATAAAAGAAAAATCAAGAGCAAGGGAATATAAAAATTTCAATTTAAGATAGAAAATAAATCAAGGATACCCCCAGAAAGTAAAACATAAAGACCTAACAGATGGAGACGGACAATATTAGAAGATGAAAACATCAGAGGAGTAACTCAGGAAGTCCTACATCCAGCTAACAGTAGTCCTTCTAGAAAGAGCAAAGAAAACAACAAAGAAATTAACAAAGAAAAAGAAAAACACAAGAAATTTCTCAGGATTAAAGATTATGCATGACCAGATTATCAAAAGGGGCTACACAATACAATGAGTGAAAAAAGAGTTAAATCCGGTCCAAGGTGAAATTTCAAAATAAGCAGAAGAGCTTCTAAAAGTTGAAGGGAATAAGGGGAGAGGTATCATAATGGCATACAGTTTCTTTACAATACTAGAAGTTACAAGAAGTGAAACAATTCTGTGAGAAATTATTTCTAAATCAGAATATATATAGTGAAATTACCAATCAATAATCAAGTATAAAAGAAAAAAACTTTTCAGACATTCATTTCTCAAAAAAATTACCTTCCCAGCAGTTTCTTTTTTCTTTTTTTTTTAATATTTTATTGATTTTTTACAGAGAGGAAGGGAGAGAGATAGTCAGAAACATCGATGAGAGAGGAACATTGATCAGCTGCCTCCTGCACATCCCCTACTGGGGATGTGCCCGCAACCCAGGTACAAGCCCTTGACCGGAATCGAACCCGGGACCCTTCAGTCCACAAGCCGACGCTCAATCCACTGAGCCAAACCGGTTTCGGCCCCAGCAGTTTCTTAGGAAGGTACTTGGAGATGTCCTTCACCAAACCCAGGAAATATGTCAAAAAAGATATGAATGAGAGACTACAGAGAAGGGAAGGGAAGGAAATCCCAAAGATGACAGTTGTGGAACAGGCCTTGGACAGCAATCAGTCCAAAATGGAGAAGAATGGTGTTTTGCAACTTTTATTTCATTATCTCCCCCATGAGCCTTTTTCTTTCCTAACTGTTTCTTCCCCCCCAAAAAATACTTTTAAATAATACCACAGATATACTGTGTATCTATTTATGTACCACAGTCCTTTGGAGAGCCACAAACAATTGTAGTATCTAGATTTTTTGTCTCCCAACTATCTCTCCCACTAAAGGACATCATTCCCCATGGAGTAGGAGAAGACTTCAGAAAGGCGATCTTTTGATATGGAAAGATAACCATAATAGTCTAAACTTGAAATTATCAATGTATCTTGCTGTAATTAAAATTAACACAGGAGAAAAATATGAACATTTAAACAAAGTAATTTTACAAATATTTCTATCTATACAAGTACAACCAACTAACTTTGTGACCTAAAACAAACCACTTAAGTTCTTAGTATGTTTACCACAATCTTTAAATATGGTATGCAATTATTTTAAATAAATTAAAATATTATATTACAAATTGCACTGACCTAAAAAGATTATTTTATTAGGCTACTGAAATATCTTGATTAAATGATGTACTTTTAATCTTTTCCCTCTAAAAATCTATCCCATGTCCCTCTTTTTCATATTGAGTCACACCAAATACTGCTAACTCACTTTACATATTAATATATCATCTCACCCACCAATCTTATCAAGAAAATATTTATCACTAAAGCACTCAGAAAATATTAAATATCCATACATTAATTATAGTACTATTTAATTATAGTACTATTTATGTCACAAAAGAATATGTCATTTTTAATCCACTATTTTTCTTTCATTCAAGAAATATTTATTATATACATGTTCTAGGCATTACTTTAGGTGCTAGGAGTAAAATAAAGAGCCAAAGTCCATGCCCTCATGGAGCATCTATTAGTTTCACAAGTAGAACTATAAATCAATTTTATTATGAAAAAATAAAATCATGTAATTCAGTTTCAATGGCTGCCTACTCATCTAGCCATAATAAAAAAAGCATAATATGCTAATTAGACCGGAGGACCTTCGGGATGAAGCCGGGACTGTGAGAGAAGCCGGTGCCAGCAGCCAGGGGAAGGAAGGCCTACTCTTGCATGAATTTCGTGCATCGGGCCTCTAGTTTGATTATAACTTCCTTAGAAGCAATAACTGCTATTTTCAACATTGTATTCCAGATCTATCATTCAGTAAGCACGTAAGCGTTTGTTAAATGAGTTCCAAGTTACAGAATTTACTGTTTCTAAAAAAAGAAAAATTCCTTTTAAAAATAATAAACCTTATTACATACCACTGATGTTGAGGTCATAATCTCCAGCCGTAATCACATTAGCTACTAGTCCATCCGCAGGCTGACTGCCAGAAACAACATCACTTAAAAGCTTCCGAATGGCTCCAGGCTGAGGCGGCTGGGTGATGATGTTGCTTACTGCTATCTTCAAATTTTTTATTATGTGAAGCTGATTATTAGGATCTCTCATATGAACTTTAGGGGGAAAAAACAAACATGAAATTAATTCTACACAATTTATAACAACCCAACTATAACAACAATAAAAAAAAAATTGGGTTAATGTTTTACAAACAAAAAGGATGATCAAATCAGAAACCAGAAATTCCTAGTGGAACAGTCTTCCATAAATACAACTGACTTACAACATTCTCATATAACCAAAAGGGCTAGCCAGACAGTCTAACCTTCTCTTGCAATGCTACTGCTCATGTCCCTACAGTATGTATTTTCCTTCTTCCTGTTTGGAGTTGCCAGGGACCAACCACCATACATGCCACGTTGCTAATTCTCACCTCACACTAGGGCTGTCCAGAGCAGTGTGAAGTCTGTGATATCAACGCTGAAAATAGTAAAGGGGAAGAAAGGGGAGCTAAATGGTGCATTGGGGATTCCTCTACTTCCCCGAGTGTGCTTCCTGCATTCTCAGCCACTATTGTATTATCATAAAAATCCCGGGATGTTGATAGTGGGAAGATACTAGAACAGAAGGTATACAGAAACTCTCTATTCTTTCTACTCAATTTTGCTGTGAACCTAAAAATAAAACTGCACTAAAAAATAAAGCGTATTTTAAAAAATCAACACCCAAATCCCTTCTCCCATCCCCAATAGCTCTGGCCGCTACCCTGTTACAGGTCTTGCCTCAAGTCCATGGGATTTATAACCAGTGGCTCAGAGTTCCAGGCCAAGATGTAGGTTCTTAGATTATACCGAGACAGTATCCACAGTGCACAGTAGGAAATGTGAGCATATCTTTTCATAAAATATATTCAAGCAGTTTCTGGAGAAGTATTAGAACAGCCCATTATATTAAGGTCCAATTTTTGAAGTCAGACTTTTTTTTCTTTAGAAAATACCTTTTTATTTATTTCAGAGAGGAAGGGAGAGGGAGAGAGAGATAGAAACATCGATGAAAGAGAATTACTGATCTGCTACCTCCTGCTGGGGATCGAGCCTGTAACCCGGGCATGTGCCTTGGCCGAAATCAAACCTGGGACCCTTCAGTCGGAGGCTGACGCTCTATCCATTGAGCCAAATCAGCAACAGCTGGAGTCAGACTTTATTTTAATCCCAACCCACCACTTATTAACCAGGTTACCCTAAATAACTTTTAACTTTTCTGTTCTTCAATTTCCTCACCTGTAACATGACTAAAACCTACTTCACAGGGTTTTAAAGATGTATGTGGGATATTGTTGGATGAGATAGTAAATGTAAATAAAGCACTGAGCCCCATGCCTGGCACATACATAATCATGTAGTGAAGTGTTCAAGAGGTGATGCACGCAGCAGGTATAACACACTATTATAAGAACATCATGAATCACTGTATACAAATAAGAGGCAACTCTGGAAAACTGGCTTTGGATACCTACCCATAAAAAATAACACTTTTGCCGTAACCGGTTTGGCTCGGTGGATAAAGCGTCGGCCTGCAGACTCAAGGGTCCCAGGTTCGATTCCGGTCAAGGGCATGTGCCTTGGTTGTGGGCACATCCCCAGTGGGGGTGTGCAGGAGGCAGCTGATTGGTGTTTCTCTCTCATCCATGTTTCTGACTCTCTGTCCCTCTCCCTTCCTCTCTGTAAAAAATTAAT
The DNA here is from genome assembly GCF_000327345.1 of Myotis davidii. Classification (NCBI taxonomy): domain Eukaryota; kingdom Metazoa; phylum Chordata; class Mammalia; order Chiroptera; family Vespertilionidae; genus Myotis; species Myotis davidii. The sequence goes on from NW_006292908.1 coordinate 701,981, forward strand.
AAAATATATTTTAAAAATTAATAAATAAAATAACACTTTTATTCCCAATGGAAAATGCTTTATACTAAACTTTTAATTTCAGGCCTGCCTATATTTTAAATAAGGTTACATCTGTAAAAACTGTCTTCCTAAATTTCCTGTGAACCTCTGTTGATTTCTAAACTTTTAATTAAAAAAAATAAAACAAATTTATAAGAACTATATGGAATAAATATGTGCACTTGTATTATAAATATATGTACAAAAGTACAAATAAAATACATGCAAATTCCATTATAATGGAATGGAAATTCAGCCCCTTCATTGGTTGCCTATGAAGGAAGGAAATGAGAACAAGGAAAGGTTTAAAGGTGACTTCAAGGGTATCTCTAATGTTTGGTTTCTTTTCAAAGGAAAGAAAAAGACACAAAGTAAATATGATAAGAAGGTTAATATTTGTTGGTTCTGGGTAGTGGGAAGCTGGATGTTTCTTGTATTCTCTGCATTCTTCTGTAACTGTTTATTTTTTCTAACTTAAACACACACAGAGCTCTCTCCCTAATTAAACTTCCCAGTTAGTCTAACTATGAAACAGAGAAACCAAAAAACAAGAAAATACTATGGTACATTTCTGACATTTTTAGAAACAAGTATTTTCCTTAAAGTTAGTTCATAATTGTTGAATAACATGAGTAGCCATGTGTGTATTAAACCTCTCAAGCCCAGCCAGTGTGGCTCAGTGGTTGAGTGTGGTACGTATGAATCAGGAGGTCTGGTTCAATTCCGATATAGACACATTCCCAGTGGGGGGCATGCAGGAAGCAGCAATCAATGATTCTCATCATTGATGTTTTTTATCTCTCTCTCCCTTCCTCT
>NW_006292908.1:702936-706581 GCF_000327345.1 Myotis davidii
TGTAAATTGGCCAGATATCTTTTAGTATTCATAAGTATTAACACAAAAAGGATGCTCTAGTTTTGCACTATATTCAGAATGGGCTTATCAGTTAGGTAACCCTACTAATAAATCCAGAAATGAGTTAACAGGTGTGGCAGCCAGTCTCTGAAATGGCCCCCAATGATCCTGACATTTCCTGTTACACACACTTGTGTCACCTCCCACATCCTAGGGTTGCTATGTGTGACCAACCGCACACAGCAAAAGCAATGGTATAGCACTTTCGAGATAAGGTTATAAAGAGTACAGCTTCTATCCTGGTTCTCTCTCTGATCACTCCCTCTGGATGAAGCCAACTGCCATGCCACGGCAACTCAGGGAGCCTATGGACAGGCCCACGTGGCACAGAACTGAAGTCTCAGGCCAATATCAGTGAGGAAGTGAGACTTGCCAGCAGCCATGAGTGCGCCGGGAAGAGGATCCTCAAGCCCCAGATGCCTGTAGCTCTTGCTGACAGCTCCACTTCAAGAGACCCTGAGCCAAAAGCATCCAGCTAAGCCACTCCCAGATTGCTGAGAAACAATAAATGCTTTTGTTTCTAAGGTACTAAGTTTGGGGGTCATTTGTTACATGATAATAGAAACAGGAATATCACAATATAAGAGCTAATTATAATTAAGAGAAATGCTCTTAAATTCAAAAGCTTCAGAACTAAATTATATTAAGACTTCATTAAGATTATAACTGCACTGCCCTGAAGGGTCTGGCTCAGTGGATATAGGATCGGCCTGAGGACTAAAGGGTCCCAGGTTCGATTCCGGCCAAGGGTATGTACCTTGGTTGCAGGTACATCCCCAGTAGGGGATGTGCAGGAGGCAGCTGAATCGATGTTTCTCTCTCATTGATGTTTCTATCTCTCTATTCCTCTCCCTTCCTCTCTGTAAAAAATCAATAAAATATATATTTAAAAAAGATTATAACTGCACAAAAGGAGACTATTTATATACATAAAAGGCTAAGCAACCATCCAACTGTCCAGTACCTATGATGCGCACTGACCACCAGGGGGCAGATGCTCAACGCAGGAGCAGCTGAGCTGCGGGGACCTGGCAGCAGCAGAACTTTGCAGAGTGCCCTCTCGCACTCCAGGACCCCGCGGGGAATGTCAGAGAGCTGGTTTCAGCCGAATCCCCCGCAGGCCAAGCAGAGGGGCGCCACCTGCCAGAGGGACCCCACTCACTCCCCAGGAGATTGGCAGTTGGGTTTCTGGCCCATCTCGCCCAGTCACGCCCCGCCGGCTACCTTCTAATTAATGTCCTTTCAATGTGCACAAATCCATGCACGGGGTCACTAGTGTATCATATAACATCTTAGTTTCAAAATGAAATTCAACAGTGTGGTGATTTCCGGAAAAGGGGAAAGGGGTGTGAAAGAGGATATAGGAAGGATAAATGAGGATGGAAGAGAAGTAAAAAAAAGTCAATAAAATTCCATTAAAGTTAAAAAACTGAAATTCAAATCTACCATTTTCTTAATTTTATAGGTTACCAGATCGTATCTTGAATACTTTACTATGAAGTAATATTTCCAGTATATGCTGCTCTATGGAATACTGCTTCCTCAAGAAAGTTAAGAGCTTGTTTCTGAAAAATTGATCCCATGTTCAAATAAACTTGGGAAATAAATAGTATATATCTGAGAAAAAGGTATTATGGAAATAATAAAACTTGAAACAGCCTTTGCCTAATGGGCCAGGGAATAAGAACAAGTTTTTAATTTAATCTAGATGGGGTCATCTAGATTTATAGAGAAGGCAAAGTCCTAAAATTTGGTTTTTCAGATAAAAATTAAGTCATTATTTTTATGCATTCATTGGTTGCTTTTTTTTATTTATTGTTGACAGTATCACAGATGTCCACCATTTTTCCCTCCTCTGCCCCACTCCGCCCAGCCCCCTCATTAAGATCTTTTTAACCCTCACCCGTGTGGCTCAATTGGTTGCAGTGGAGCCCCCACACACCAAAAGGTGACCAGATCAATTCCCAATCAGGGCACATACTCAGATTGTGGGTTCGATCCCAGGTCTGGGCACCTGCCAGAAGCAACCAATTGATGTTTTTCTTTTTCTCTCCCTCTCCCTTCCTCTCTCTCAAATGAATAAAAACATATCCTCCAAAAAAAAGGGCACAAAACACCATATCCTCAAGTGAGGATTTTTTTTTAATGATTGTTTAATACTGATTATATATTGAAATAACATTTTGGAAATCCTGGGTTAAATAAGATGCCTATCAGTCATTAAAACTAATGTCACCTGCTTCTTTTCACTTTTTTATCACGGGAACACTAAATGATTTTAAATTATATACGTGACTCACATTATATCTCTGTTGGACAGTGCTGCTGCCCAGTGTGAGTGAGTAATTCTAAATAAGCCAGGAGGTAAGATGACCTGATTAGTACCTGTCTGGAGTCACAGGGCCTGTGTAAATCTCTCCCACATGTAAGACCGGGCATGTCAGCTCTGCCTCCGCGTCCTCAAATGTGCAATGAGGACACCACTACCTGCCCCATGGAGCTCCTAAGGACGAAAGCTTCGGAAAACAGGTATCGGGTACTGGCATTATTACTTATTCACCACGCAGGAGCGCGCACACACGCCTCTCAAAGCCTCAAGAATGTAGGGCACTTGGCTGTTCCTGTTGACTCAGTGCAGCCCCGGAGGAGCTGGCCACAGCGCAGGCCGAAGGGGCCCGAGGGCTCCCAAAAGCTGTGCGGACCCCTCCCTCCCCTTCCAATACTAACTAAAGGGGAACCTACAGGCCCTACCCGCCCGGAGGGTGGCCCGGCAGGTGCCTGCACGCGGTTATGGCTCCGCTCAGCTCACAGGTCCCCACAACCACATCCCCACCATCGCTGCGTCCACGTGCACAGCCGCGCTGCATGAGGCCCTCGCTTCACACACTTCCCTAGGTCCGTTTGCGAAGTACAGATGAAGGCACTGGATAATCATACCTGGGGTTTTGTTACACCAATTTTTCCCCCCTAATAAAGACTAAGCTGAAGCGGTTCTCAACCTGTGGGTCGCGACCCCTTCGGTGGTCGAACGACCCTTCTTCCACAGGGGTCGCCTAAGACCATCCTGCATATCAGATATTTACATGACGATTCATCACAGTAGCAACATGACAGTGATGAAGTAGCCACGAAAATAACTTTATGGTTGGGTCACAACAGGAGGAACTGTATTTCAAGGGCCAGAAGGTTCGGAACCACTGCAGTCTAAAGCTGTAAAAAATCAGGTACCTCCTCAATAAAAGACACATTTCTACTAATGATTTAATTTCGATCTGAAACACCAAATTTTAGGGCTTTCCCTTCCCTATACATCTAGATGACTCCATCTAGAGTCTAGATTCTAGACTCAATGAACCATTTCTCCTTCCTCCCTGGCCCATTAGGCAGAGGCTGTGTCAAGTTCTATTATTTCCATAACACTTTTTTTATTTTCTGGTGAAGTAAAACATGATATAGGAATATAAGAAAAAGTTTAAGTTTTCGAAGAAAAATAAAAACAAAATAAGCAAACAGGGGCTTAGAAAGAAAGAGAGGCGCCTCGCTGCTGTTCACAGCCAGTCCCCCCGCGTGCCGTCTGACAGCCGG
>NW_006292908.1:707262-721391 GCF_000327345.1 Myotis davidii
ACCCGCTTTACTCTCAGGGTCTGGGCGGAGCCCAGCGCGGTGCCGGGGCCCCGGGCGGGCCCGCGCGGAGGACCCACGCTGTCCAAGTGACAAAGGCGCCGCCCGCCTTCCACGCCCCCCGGCCTCTGTGGGACCCCAAAGGCTCTCTGGGAAACTAGGTTAACGGTGTTCTGCTCGCTCGCCTCGCCCTGCCCGGCCCTTCCCACGCTCCCGGTGCAGCGGCGAGGGCACCTGCTCCCTGGAAGGGGTGCTGCCCCGCCCTCCCTCACTGCCCCCGCCCCCACACTCTCACACCAGCCCGGGGCCTGGGGATCCCCTGGAGCGGCCTGATCAGGCCACGCGTCGTTTGACCACAGCCTGCCTTTTGGAAACACAGTGACACGAATGCGAACTGAACCCGAAAACAGCCCTGTGCGCCCCTGAGTGCCCTGCAGTTAACGGGGTGGAGAGGAACGCCTTGCGCCTGCGGTGCCGCGGGTGCTGTGAGGTCCTGGACCGGCTTCCATCCCTGGCTTCCATTTTTACGGATTGTTCCCCTGCATGGGTAGAAGGGAACGGGATGAATTTTACCATAGCGTTACTCAGTTGTCTGCATTGCTTCGGAATTATGGGCCAAAAGTATAAGGCAAGGGAAAATGCCATGTTCCATGGCGGTTTATGGTGCCTTGTTATAAAGGAGGTTTCCCCAACATCAGTAACGCAAATTGTCGGATTGTTTGACCCGGTGAGGTTTGTGCGATGGTAGGAACGTAGGACAGGTGAGACGTATGACTTCCTTCTGTAAACTGAGGAATGGTAACGACATGGCAGCGTTAGCCGCAGATCAATTGTGAAAAGGTAATACCTTCACGTTGAGGATACGGAAATTAATTTTCTTAAAACTATCCGTGCCAGAGCACCTCTTGGAAATTTTTCTTGCATCCCCGGGGGTACATAGGTCCCCTTTTGAATACCTCTGATGCCATTCCCTTTATAATGTAAGAATCTCATGCAATTGAATGTGATGAGTTAAAAGACATATTTTTAGAAACAGGGTTCCTAAAGGCAAGCATACTACTTTATCTGGTATTCAATTCAAAAAGTAAAAAGGCGATTTATTTTTTACACTAAAGATAAGCTGTATTACATTTTTTAAAAATATATTTCTATTGATTTCAGAGAGGAAGGAAGAGGGAGAGAGAGATAGAAACATCAATGATGAGAGAGAATCATTGATTGGCTGCCTCCTGCACGCCCCCTACTGGGGATCGAACCCAAAACCCAGGCATGTGCCCTTGGCCGGAATTGAACCTGGGACCCTTCAGTCTGCAGGCCAAAGATCTATCCATTGAGCCAAACCAGCTAGGGCTGTATTACATTTTTAAAGAAGGATCTTTAAGGGCAGTTTAGCTTAAATTTATTTTCTTGAGATAGAATTCACCCCTTTATAGTATACAACCCAGTGTTTTTCGTATAGTCAGAAAGCTGTACAACCATTACTCCTGTCTAATTCTGGAACATTTTCATCACCACTAAAGAAACCTGATACCCATTCCCAGTCACTCTCCACCCCACGCAGCTTCTAGCTCCCGACAGTCACTAATGTCCTGTCTGTAGATTTACTTATTCTGTGCATGTCATATAAGTAGAATCATACAACATGTGTCTTTGTGTTTGAACCTTCATGTGTTCAAGGCTCCTCCATGTTGTAATATGAATCAGTACTTCATTCCTTTTTCATGGCTGAGCTTAAATGATCTTCTGCTTGGACTTTACCATCTCCCAGCACATTCACACGCAGGGTTTTCCGTGAGCGATTCACTGTAAAAATCCATTTATTTCCCAGTTAATCCAAGGTGTCCATTTCCTCAGGTGCTGCTCTCATTAAACGTTCGAGCTGAGTCACTGACACATTGGGAAACATGGACTGATGGTGTAACAGCAAACTGTAGAAAGGGCATTCAACAATTTCCCTCACATCCCATTGGCTCCAGTGAGCCTATTGGTCACACCTATCTCCAAAGGAGACCGGAAGGCATGGGTTCCGAGGGGAAAACGAATATGGGGTAACAGTCCAGGGTCCCCAGCACAGTGTATTAAGAAGGAGGTACCCTGCGGAAGGTATTTGCGTGGGGCCAAAGATACCACACTGCTCTCGGGTCTCTGACTCCCCCAGACACTGGCTCTTTTTGCATCCAGGTCCTCTGGACCATTCTCTGTGTCCAGGACAAACTCGGTGCTATGACTGGCCAGGCCTTGGCAATGCGCACACGCTCAAGGCCAAGAGGACAGCTTCTATGACTAAAAGAAAGGAAGCTTGCTGGACTAAATAAGACAAGAAATTAAGGATCTGTCCTCCAAGTACTGAAGGTGAGGCTCAGCTTTCTTCTTCACCAAAATCAAAGAAGCCTATGGAATGTCAATGGGCTTACATGCTGTGTTAGCAAATGTTCATGATTTGTTTATTTTGTACATGTAATAAGACTGTTGGCTGGTGTGGTCAGTTTTAAACAGCACAGACATTGAAACCAGAAGCATCTGGATTTAAAAGCAGTTCTACCACTTGTGAATAAAAATAATGTCATCATTACCGACATACATGTATCAAGCATGGTACATTATATACATTGTCCCCTACTTCTGTTTCTCACACAAACCCTGGAAAAGGATGTGTCACCAACTTGCAGATGTAGAAACGGTAGCACAAAGCCGTCGATTAACTTGCTGAAAGCTAGTCAGAACGGGAGCCATAAACAGTCAGCTTGGTTTTTAACCCTGGAGGCTTGATCAGTATGATAAATTGTTTTTCCATGTTTCCTTGCTTTGAAAGCACCTAGAGCAGCGGTTCTCAACCTGTGGGTCGCGACCCCTTTGGCGGTCGAACGACCCTTTCACGGGGGTCACCTAAGACCATCCTGCATATCAGATATTTACATGACGATTCATAACAGTAGCAACATGACAGTTATGACGTAGCAACGAAAATAATTTTATGGTTGAGTCACAACATGAGGAACTGTATTTAAAGGGCCAGGAGGTTGAGAACCACTGACCTAGAGAAATTTTAGTTTGCAATAGTATTATCTGTGGCTTTTGACAAGTTACTTATCTTTTCTGAGCCTCTCTTTCTTTATCTGTAAGCTTAGAAATTTGGGGTTGGAATATGTCTTGTGTTTGTTTCAATGTGAAGATCTGAGAATATAACATTCTTTCCACAGTTACTAAATTTCACTATGTTAACAGTAGATGGTGCTATTGAGTACTGGCTTTAAAACCCAATAAAAACAATTCTAATTACTGAATACATTTCTTCAAAGGAGACACCTACTCAGAGAATGGGAGGTCAGAGAGTGCCCAGAAAAGTTGCACGTTAAAGTGTGTTAAGCTGGAAAATGTTTTGTTATGCTACTTTAAAACACTAAAAAAAGAAAGGTTTAAGTATATAATCTGCATATTGGCCCATACTTTATTTTATTTACTGTACTGGATGTTTTAAGACAACTTATTAACATTAATATTCTGATTACAAAAGATGGCATCTATTTCTCAATTATATTAAGAATGAATCATAACCATACTTTTGCATTCTAAAGCCCATATTTTATTTTATACTTATAGGTATTTAACCTCCATATATAGCTTCCTCTAATTTAATCTGCAGCAAGTAAAAATATATATTTTCACTCATACTTCTAAGATGGGGGGAGAGTGCATGGAAATATTGAACATCTCAACCACAAACAGTTTATAACTATTTTTATTTCTCAAGATTTGATCTAAAAATAAATACAGGCCCGGCCAGCTTGGCTCAGTGGTTGAGTGTCAACCTATGAACCAGGTCAGGATTTGATTCCCAGTCTGGGCACATGCTCTTTTGTGGGCTCAATCCCCAGTGTGGGGTATGCAGGAGGCAGCCAATCAATGATTCTCTCTCATTGATGTTTCTATCTCTCTATCTCTCTCCCTTCTCTAAAATCAAAAAAATGTATTTTAAAAATAAATAAATACAGTTGCATGCCATATTGATTACTATCATAGCCCCTTGATTTCCTGTTTAGGAAAAGTTACAATATTACTTTGTATGTGAGAAAACAGTCCTAGAGAGGTAAAATAATTTTTCCAAAGGTTATAAGCCTACTTAGGCACACAACTAGTAAAAGCCTCCCAATTTCCTGACTTCCAGCCTCAAGCACTTTTCTCAGTTTATATATTAACTAAATTTTATATAATAACTAAATCAGTTTCTTCTGATTTAAGAAATTACTTAGAGCAACAAGTATTGTTTTAATGAGTACTTTCTTTTTTTTTTTAGAGGGGGAGAGGGAGAGAGAGAAAAAGAAACATTGATCGCTTGGGTCCCATATGCACCCTGACCAGGGATTGAACCCACAACCCAGATATGTGCCCTCTCCAGGAATCGAACGGGTGACCTGGTGCATAGGACGACCATCAACCAACTGAGCTACACCGGCCAGGACTAATGAGTACTTCTTTATAAATATTTTTAATTCTAATACATTAAAAATTATTTTAGCTACATAAAAATAACAGGAATAGTTATAACTGCTAATCAGTACCCAAAAGCTATTTATTTTTTTTAGCTAACTAGCTATGCAAGTTAAATATATATGCGTGTGTGTGTGTGTGCAATTTGAAAAAAAAATTAAAAAGATCTAAACACATGGAATGACATCTCATGTTCATGGATCAGAAGACTTAACATCATTAAATAGGTATTATACTAAATGAGTAAGTCAAAGAGGACAAGTGCCATATTATTTCACTTAAATGGGCAATAAAAAAACAAACAAATCAAACAAAACAAAAACAGACTCATAGATACAGAGAACAAACTGAAGGTTGCTGAAGGGCAGGGAGGTGGGAGAATTGGTAAAAAAAAAAAAAAAAAAATGAAGGAGAATAAGAGGTACAAACCACCAGTTATGAAAAATAAGTCATATGGATGTAATGCACAGCATTGGGAAAATAGTCAATATTATCATAATAAGTCTGTATGGTGACAGATGGTTACTAGAATTACTGTGGTGATCACATCATAAGGAATATAAATGTCGATCTACTATGTTGTACGCCTGAAACATATAATACTGTTTGTCAAATATCCTATATAATAAAATCCTAACATGCAAATCGATAGACTGGTCGCTATGACGCACACTGACCACCACGGGGCAGATGCTCAATGCAGGAGCTGCCCCCTGGTGGTCAGTGCACTCCCACAGGGGGAGCGCCACTCAGCCAGAAGCCTGGCTCATAGCTGGCGAGTGCAGCAGTGGTGGCGGGAGGCTCTTCTGCCCCTGAGGCAGGTGGGTGGTCAGGAGCAAGGGGTCCTGGACTGCGAGAGGGCGCAGGCCAGGCTGAGGCCCCTCCCTCCCGCAGTGCACAAATCTCAAGCACCGGGACCCTAGTACTTTAATAAACAAGAAAAATGAGTGAAGGATATAAAGAGGAAAATCAAAGTTTTACCTGGTGGCTGTATAATTTAATGTCCCGCTTCTGAAAAAAATTTGGTGGCATGTAGCAAAAGCTACAGAAATGTTCATAGTCCTCCACACATTGATTCCACTAGGGAGAATGCATTTCATTTCATTCAACAAATATTATTGACTACTTTTTATATGTTAGGCATTGCTCTACCAGGGGTGGGCAAACTTTTTGACTCGAGGGCCACAATGGGTTCTTAAACTGGACCGGAGGGTGGAACAAAAGCATGGATGGAGTGTTTGTGTGAACTAATGTAAATTCAAAGTAAACATCATTACATAAAAGGGGACGGTCTTTTTTTTTTCTTAGTTTTATTCATTTCAAACGGGCCGGATCCGGCCCGTGGGCCGTAGTTTGCCCACGGCTGCGTCTAACTCTAGGGTTTAGAACAGACCAACAAAGACATGTCAATATCAGATAGATCATGGCTATTAGAGGTTTGAACCCTGAGTGCCGCTCTCCATGGTTCTGAACCATACTTACACCCAACACGACAGTCTACCTCACTAATATCCCCTATCAGTGGTCGGCAACTGCGGCTCGCAAGCCACATATGGCTCTTTGGCCCCTTGAGTGTGGCTCTTCCACAAAATACCGACGTCTGCGCATGGGCCACGAAGTTTCAATCGCACTGTACATGCGCGCCCACACGTGGTATTCTGTGGAAGAGCCACACTCAAGGGACCAAAGACGCGCATGTGGCTCTCGAACCGCAATTTGCCGACGACTGCCCTAGGTAATCTTTCCCCAGTATTGTGAAGCAGAGCGGAGAAGAGAGAGTAGTAAGACAGAAATGTGGAATCCGGAGGAAGACAAATCATGGCAAAGGCATAGCCACTTAGATTCAGGCAGAAAAAAAGGAGATTTCTTTTGGGATTATTGTCAAATAGTTTCAGCTGCAAAGTTCCACCGTAAAGGAAACAATCAATAGAATGAAAAGGCAACATGTGGAATGGGAGAAAATATTTTCAAATTCTATATCTGATAAAGGGTTAATCTCCAAACTATATAAGAACTTCTACAACTCAATAGCAAAGAAACTAATAGGCTAAGCACTTGAATAGACATTTCTCAAAAAAAAAAAATACAAATGATCAATTGTCCTATGAAAAAAATGCTCACCATCACAAAATCATCAGGAAAAAGTAAATCAAATGAGAGAACATTTCACACCTGTCAGGATGGCTATTATCAGAAAAACAGAAGACAAATGTTGGCAGTGATGTTCATTGTTGATGGGGCTGCAAAAGGTGCAGCTACTATATGAAACAGTATGGTTTCTGCCTGGTGTGGCTCAGCTGGTTGGAGCATTGTCTCTTGCACTGAAGGGTCACAGGTTCGATTCCCGGTCAGGACACATGCCCGGGTTGCAGGCTCCATCTCTAGTAGCATGCAAGAGGCAGCTGGTTAGGGTTTTGCTCTGACATTTATCTCTTTCTCTCTCCTTCTCTCTTCCTCTCTCTAGAAATCAATTTTTTAGGTCTTTTAAGTAAATAAATAAAACAGTATGGAAGTTCCTCAAAAAACTTAAAAATAGAATTACCATATGATCCAACAATCCTACTTCTTTGTGCAATTCCAAAGAATTCAAATCAGTATCTTGAAGACATTTTAGCATTTCAATTTCATTACAGCACTATTCACTATAGCCAAGATGTGGAAACAGCCGAAATGTCCATCGACAGAGAATTGGATAAAGAAATTGTGGTATATACACATGTGGAATATGACTCAGTTTTTAAAAAAATAAAATTATGGACAGTTCCCTTGGTGGTCCCGGATCTGTCTCTGGCTTCAACAGTGTTTGGATGGAATAGACCCAGGGACTCAGCCTCCCTATGTCCCTCCAGCCACTCTCCTGTGTCTTATCCAGTCTCCACCTTCAGAACCACCTCTGAGACCAGCCAACACACTGGGTTTTTTTCCTACCTTCTTAACTCCTTATTGCTGAACAACCATGAGCTCCCAAACTCGTCAGAATTATTCCATCGAGGGGCAGGCTGTGGTCAGCCACCTCTCTCTGGGCTTCTGTTTTGACCGGGGCCGTGATGATATGGCTCTGGAGGGCGTGGCCCACTTCTTCCTCGAGTTGGCAGAGAAGCACCAGGGCGCCCAGCGTCTCTTAAAGATGCAAAACCAGCGTGGTGGCCGCATTCTCCCCAGGACGTGCAGGAGCCTCCCCCAGAGCAGTGGGCAAAACTCAGGCCGCCATGAATGCTGCCCTGGCCTTGGAGAAGAACCTGACCCAGGCCCTAGTGAAGCGGTTCTCAACCTGTGGGTCGCGACCCCCTCCAACGACCCTTTCACAGGGGTTGCCTAAGACCATCCTGCGTATCAGATATTTACATTACAATTCATAACAGTAGCAACATTACAGTTATGAAGTAGCAACGAAAATAATTTTATGGTTGGGTCACAACATGAGGAACTGTATTTAAAGGGCCAGAAGGTTGAGAACCACTGCCCTAGTGGATCTGCAGGCCCTGGTTCTACCTGCGCAGAGCTCAACTCGTGACTTCCCAGAGTACCACTTCCTGGGTGAGGAGGTGAAACTCATCAGGAAGATGGGTAACACCTGACTCACCTCTGCAGGCTGCCGGCCCCAGGCTGGGCTGGATGAGTGTCTCTTCGAAAGGCTCCCCCTCAAGTACGACCAGGAGCCTGTGGTGCCCCGAGGCCTTTTAGGGTCCCTTCTGCATCCCCTGGTGTCTTTTCTTATAAGGACACTAATTCTCTTGGATCAGGGCCTCACCCTTAGGACCCTACTTAATCTTAATTGCTTCCTTAGAGGCCCCATCTTCAAATACAGCTATATTGGCATTAGGGCTGCAGCATAAGAATGAGGGGGAACACAAACATTGAGTCCATAACATTTGGGAATCTTCAAATATTTAGAAGTCAGACAACAGACTTCTAAGTAATCCATGGGCCAAATTAAAAAAAAAACAACAACACGGAAATGTAGAATATTTCAAACTGAATGATAACGAAAATACAAGCTACTTTATTTGGGGTGGAGAGGAAATGCAACTAAGGCAGTGCTCAGAGAAAATTTTATCGCCTTACATTCAACAAACACGTGCTGGGAGGATGTGGAGAAAAAGGAACCCTAGTGGGAATGCGGACTGGTGCAGCCACTATGAAAACCGCATGGAATTTACTCAGAAATTTAAAAATGGAACTGCCATTTGACCCAGTGATCCCACTTCTAAGAATATATCCTAAGACGCCTGAAACACCATCAGGAAGAATATACGCACCCCTGCGTTCATAGCACAAGTTACAATAGCTAAGACCTGGAAATGGCCCAAGTACCCATCAGCAGATGAGTGGATAAAGAAACTGTGGTACATCTACACAATGGAATGCTATGCAGCAGTAAAAAAGGTCTTTCTCACCCTTTGCAACAGCATGGATGGACCTGGGGAGTATTATGCTGAGTGAAATAAGCCAGTCAGAGAAAGATAAACATCACATGATCTCATAAGTGGAATGTAATGAACAAAATAAGTCCAGAGACGTGGAGGCATGGAACAGACTAATATGTCTCCGAGGGGAGATAGGAAGAGATTAAGAATAACCAGTGGACACAGATAATAGTGGCCTGGGGTAGGCAGGGCTGGGAGGAAGAGGGTAAAGGGGAAGGAATTGGAGGACATCAATTTACTGTCAACAATTAAAAATAAAAACTGAAAAACATTGGTCCTCTCTTCTATGTCATGTCTGCGCTCTTTTTCTCCTCCTAGACAGCATTTAGGACTCAATGTGCTAGCCTTGCTTTCTGCTGACAGGCAGTAGTGACACCGTAAATGTAGGTTTGGGCTGATACTAGCTTAAAGTAAACATCTGAGTAGTGTCAATATTTTTAAAACATGAAATTTAAATAGAGCTTATGCTGTAACAGTAAAATGACAGGAGCTCAGGTTCTTATTTTTGGGCGAAACATTTCCACCGCACCTCAAATGATCTATTTTAAGGGCCAGCACTGACTGTCCCTGGGGAGAAAATTGGGACAATTATTTGAATAATTTTGTTCATCTACTTTTCCCATTGATCCCACTGTTTCAGAAAGAACGCCAACAAAATAAAACAAAGAACAACCAATTTAGTCATAGTTATTTGGATAACTCAGACCAAAGGCACTCATTTGGTTTGAATTATATGGTTTGCTTTCCCCAGTTAGCCATTCCATCTTGCCTGTGTATAGATGCTATTTTAATGTTGCTGGCATAAAAAAAGTAAATGAGGCCCTAACCGATTTGGCTCAGTGGATAGAGTGTCGGCCTGCGGACTGAAGGGTCCCGGGTTCGATTCCGGTCAAGGGTATGTACCTTGGTTGCGGGCACATCCCCAGTGGGGGGTGTGCAAGAGGCAGCTGATCGATGTTTCTCTCTCATCGATGTTTCTAACTCTCTATCCCTCTCCCTTCCTCTCTGTAAGAAATCAATAAAATATATTTTTTTAAAAAGCAAATGAGTACATTTCCCAGAAGGTATGTGACTTAACTCGCTCGTGCACACTCGCGCTGGGCTTTGACCTTCCATTGAAAGCTGTGTTTGTAAAAACACTAAGGGCACAAAAGGGTTAGTAGTATCTGTGATCCAAAGTTGGCTCTGGGTATTTATTTATTTTTGTCTGCAGATTATGGTTTATATACTTAAGCAATGCTTTAAAGTTTATCAGAAAACAAAATCCCTTAGTATAGTCTTCCTCTGTCCATCTCCAGTAAGTCCCTTAATCTACATATACCTAAATTCTCTCCCTCTCTCTCTTTGGTAATTCTCACCAGGGGATATTTTTCCCCATTGCTTTTTACAGTGGAAGGAAGGAAGGAGAGAGAGAGAGAGAGAGAGAGAGAGAGAGAGAGAGAGAGAAATATCAATGTGAGAGAGAGACATCGATTGGTTGCCTCTCGCACCCACCCTGACCAGAGCTGGGGGTCAAACCTGCAGCCCAGGTACAAGCCCTTAACCGGGAATCAAACCCAAAACCCTTCGGTTCGAGGGCGGATGCTCTAACCACTGAGAACACCAGCCAGGGAAAGTCTCTCATTTTAAAAAAATGAAATCCTTTTATTTTAAATAGCCAAACGAGCCCTGACTGGTTTGGCTCAGTGGATAGAGCGTCAGCCTGCGGACTCAAGGGTCCCGGGTTCGATTCCAGTCAGGTTCATGTACCTTGGTTGCAGGCACATCCCCAGTGGGGAGTGTGCAAGAGGCAGCTGATCGATGTTTCTAACTCCCTATCCTTCTCCCTTTCTCTCTGTAAAAAATCAATAAAATATATTTAAAGATAAATAGCCAAACATTATTATGTTTACATTTGTCCATCTATGATTGAAATTCTAGGACAGTGGAAGTGTAATTTCTAAAAAAGGTCTAGGATCTAAATTTCTTTCCTGATAGTTCAAATTACATGGTAGGGTTAAGGAAATGTTTGCTTAATTCTTAGGACTCCAAGTAGAAATCCTTGAATAATGACAGCTGGCACTTCCAGACCGTTTACCAAAGGTTAGATGTGAGAGTGTTCTACATGTGTTAATTCACTGAAAATGCGCAACAACTCTAGTCAGAAGTGGGTGCTGTCATTATCTCCACTTCACAACTGAGGAAGCCAAGGCCCAGAGAAATGAACTGGCTGCAGTCAGTGGTGGAGTTAGAAGCTAAACTCCCGCTGTCAAAAAAATAAATTAAAAATAAAATAACTCCAGCTGTCAGGCCCTGACTCCACAGTCCTGTCTATTACAGGCTATGCCTCTGCTGTTGCCACGCCTCTTTGTGACGTCAGAGCTTGTACTTTCTCCTCATTAAATACTTCCTGAATGGACCTGAAGCAAATTATTTTTTAAATATATTTAAAAATATATTTTTATTGATTTCAGAGAGGAGGGGAGAGGGAGTGATAGAAACAACAATGATAAGAGAGAATCATTGATTGGCTGTCGTGCCCTAACTGGTAATCAAACCTTGACCTCCTGGTTCATAGGTGAACACTCAACCACCGAGCCATGCTGGCTGGGCTGAATCAAATTCTTAATGTTGCACTTGAGAAATACTAGAATTGACCTTTTCTGAGAAGTAGCTCAGGTCTAAAGAAGATTAATTTGAAAAAATAGTGCTCAATGTTTCTGCTTTAGTTTGAGGATTCACTGGCACAGCCCTAAAACGAGAAGATTTATTAGAACAAACCAGAATAGACTTATGAAATGCACCCTGGACCTGCTGTCCATGCTTTTAAGCAATTGTGTCAATTACCTGGTCAGATTTCCCTCTGGACAATACATATGCACCACAAAACTCACTCTCGCCGCCCAAACGACACAGTCGGCCAAAATGCGAATCCAGGAAATGATCTTTGTGTTGGTTACTGCAAAGATAAAATGCAGAGGTCATCACTGATACCCTCCACACTCACTGGCCTTACACTGGGTACCCAGAACTTGGTGTTTCGGACTCCGAACTTTTCAAGACTATTTGAAAGTTTTTACAATGTTCTATTTGGTCGCATAACATGTGAACGAACTTTGACAAATATAAGCTAGTATTCAAATATGAAGTCGTGTTTTTTTAACCATCATCAGAACCTGTCGGCTTCTCTGTTCTTCAACACCGATGGACTGACATCTGAGAGTATGCCCTACCCCTGACATGCAGCTAAGTGCCCCTGGAAAGGGAAGACTTACTCTTCCCGCTGTCTCCTAGCAGCAGTCTCCTAGGACAGTGGTCGGCAAACCGCGGCTCGCGAGCCACACGCGGCTCTTTGGTCCCTTGAGTGTGGCTCTTACACAAAATGCCACGTGCGGGCGCGCATGTACAGGGAACGTTGTGGCGTGAAAGAAGATGTAGTGTTGAGGATTGAGGAAGGTATGTTGAGATGGTTTGGACATATAGGAACGAAAGGAGAGACGAAACAAGTACACAAGACGAGTGTGGATGGGAGAGATGGAAGGGGTCGACTCTGAGAGGTACGTTCGCTGAGGTAGACCCCTTCCAACTCTCCCTGCAACTTATTCATGTCTTCAAATTATGTCCTTGAGGTCGTAATCCGAGAGAGTGTTTACTGCTTGTGTTTGGAAACATACATCAGAGTGATGAATGATGTCAGTGAGGTTAGAGCTGAGAGAGACGGGGTTCCATCGAAGACCTGGGTTCCGTACCAGATTGTACCAGCTACAGTTTCCACGTGGATTGTAGAATTGTACCATGTGACCCAATTTTTCATCCAACTCTGGGTTTCACATTGACCAAAAGGCAAGAAGGGACATAAAATCTAATATTCAAAATAGAAGCAGAAGCGACCCCATTGCAGCGAGGTGATAGCCCAGCCTGTGCTTGGTTCCCTCTGTGATCAAGTACTAGTACTAGCACCAAAGCAAAGACTGAGCTGCACCTGGGGTTGAGCTGGGCCGTGGCTCTGCAGGACTTCAACCTTCTGTCTGCTGTGTTTTGCTTTCCAGAGCAATAAATAAGAACGCTGCCTACGTTTACATATTGCAAAAGAGCTACCTAGCTATTGTGTGCCTTCATAACCTGCTCTTCTCTGGTCTAAAAATACACACCCTCTTTGGCAGCTCCGTTTCTGCACGGTTTTAAGTTCCCTCTCCATTTTTTCCTCACTACTCAGAGGAGACTTTCATTTGTCTGTGTTCCTCTCAAAATGCAGTGCTTAGAGCTGGACACAGTGTTCCAGATGTGGTCCGACCAGTACACGGTACAATACAGCTATTGTCTCCCATTGTCTGGAGAGGACTTCACTTACAAATAGAAATTAAAAACAAAACAAAACAAAACAAGTTTGACAGTGACTGCCATGTACATAGCAGACACTCCAAAAATATGCCTGGATGTTGTCAAATAAAAAGCCAGCATGTTTTGCATGTTTCTTTTTTTTGTTTTTGTTTGTGTGTGTGTGTGTTTTTAAGAACACTTACAGAATATACGGTTAAAGGTTTATGGGACATTTAATTTTGTATCCACCTTCTCAGGATATTTGAATTTAGGTTTAGCATGGGTATTCTACCCTTTTTTCAGGAATAGTTGCATCAGTAACTAATTTAATTTCACTCCATCTTCAAGCAGTCTGTTGGCTGCTCAGAAGTGATTCTTGCCTGAACAGAGAATGGCACCAGAGAGGATTAGTCAGAGCATGAATACAATGCGGCCCTTGGCCAGACACTCCTTGATATCGAGGCTCTTCTCCAAGAGAACAAGAAACAAAATGGGCACTATCTATTTTCCAACATAAACATCACTCACATTTCTTTTTTGAACAGAGCAGATGCTTCTGTGAGACGAAGGCATGTTTTCTGTAGTCATGATAGTAACCAGGTACAAGTCTGCCCTTCTCAAAATGCTCTTGCACTGAGGTAGGAGTTTGGAATCACAATTTGTCCAAGCTGGTGACTGCTGGGGACAGGATGCAAACGTTATTGGTCATCTCGCCAGCAGTCGATACGAGACCTAGCAAGGAGGGAACATTTTTGCAGGATTACTTTAAAGTCAAGAACATCAAATTAAAGACCCAAATACTGATGCAGGACGGGGCCTCCCAAAGCAGTGTCCAACCTCTCTATTTTATTTTTTAAATATATTAATTATTAAGTTAGTTTTACCTAATTCTCTTTACTTTTTATTTATTCTTATTTT
>NW_006292908.1:721698-726389 GCF_000327345.1 Myotis davidii
TGTATTTTAGACATGGGCACTGGGACCCAGAAGAGTGAAGTAACTTGTCCAGCACGACAGTATCTCAGCCTAGTTAGTTACCAAGTCATTCCTAGACATTAAAAATCCGGAGCTGCAGAAGGAATTGTGCAGGGCAGGCCCTGGGGTCTCCCACTCTGGCCCCAGGTAGGTTACCTCACTTAGCATGGCTGGATTGGAGGAAGCTTGAAAAGAGATGTTGGCCACAGACCTGGAAGAAGCCCCAGTATTTAAATGAGTGATCAAAAGCAAGGCAGGGTGAGCAGCTGGGTCCTGGATGCTGTTTCCTGATGGTCAGTGGCCTGCACATCTCTCCGTGTCCACACCACAGTCCCCTCAGTAGTAATCCAGGTTGGACTGAAGTAGATCAGACTCGGGGACAGGAGTTGGCACTCACAGACAGGACTCCCGGGCGGAACTCAGAGGCCATGCCGCACAGGTGCACGCGCTTCTCCCCATGCCAGGGCCGGAGGAGGGTCACAGGTGTTGTCTCTGGAATCCAGAGGTGTAGGGAGCAGCTCTAATGTCAAACCTCAGGCTGACCTGTGGCAGGGCCACAAACAAGTCCCTGCCTGGAGGGGAGAGCTCTCCTAGCATAATTAAGCCTGACCTTGTAGCCCTCCCTAATTCCTTCCTAAGTAGCTAATGGGCTGTGGGAGGTGCAGCAAGTGTTGCCAAGACAAGAACATTTGTATACATGGTAATCTACCCTTGTTTTAATCAGACTATAAAATAAAGCATCGGCTTGCAGGCTGGGTCTTTTGTGTCCTCATCCAGGCACGGGCGATCCACCCAGCCCCAGCTGTATTCTCTTGTCTGCCTTATCTTCAATCCTTCACCACCCCTCCTCAGGCTCACCCTTGGCCGGGCTGGTGAGGCACACAGAGGAGGCTCTGCAGCCAATCTTTGGGAAATGTTTAATTAAACAGGGTTCTTCAATGCAAGATTTTGAAGGTTTTTAATATACAAATGGGAGTTTTGAACCTCCAAAAGGCAAATTGGCCGGATCAAACATATTTGATCACTGTTAAATCAATTGAACAAAGAGGCTGTTAGGCAGGTGACTCTAATCCTGTGGGCCCACTGAGCAAACCAAATCCCAGCTTGTAAATGCCTCAAAGTTATGAAACCAAACCTAAGGACAATCAACTACAAAAAGCCACCTGGGCTTGAAGCTGTAGCCCATTAGTTTCCTCTCTTTACTCCCACACTTTCTCTGTATAAGTTTCCTCCCCAACTCCACCTGCCCTCCCCCCACCCCACCCTCCTGTCCCATGAGCGCTCTTATCTGTTTCCGGCACTGCCCTGTTCCAATCAATTTTTGCTCAAAAAATAAAACTCTTCCAATGTTCAATATGCCTCGGTTATTTTTAACACCATAATCCTCCTACATTTTATTAAGATTTAAAGGACTTGTTTTCCCCAGGAGTACACTTGGACACAGTGGTTTTTCAAATTTGTTTTTGCTGTGACTTCAGTTAGGGAAATAATTCATATCAGAAACAAGTCCACACATACTTGTCAAATGGAAACAAATGCCTGCTAAAACAATACTTACCTTTTCTGTGTGTGCTGCCCATATTTTCTATTCTACCTCCCTTCTTTTCTAACGTGTGCTGGGTTTCAAACCCCACCCAATTGATTTCACAATCTACCCATAGGTCGCAGTCTGAAATTGCAAAACGCTGCTTTAGCAAATCCTATCCCTTCAATCTTCCTTTTACCTGTAAGCTGTGCAACATTATTGACGGGACCTAAGGTCTACCTAAGGTGATTGCCAATAACAGAGTAGGGTTAAATAGCCCTCAGCTATGTTACTGCTGTCACAATGGGGCGTACCTGGCAGGAGGCGTGGTTGAGGAAGCCTGGAGACAGTGATCTCAGTCCTCAAGGAGGTCTTTGCAAGATACCTTCTGATCCATGAAGTGACAAAGGGGAGCTAGAGCTATGTTATTCTAACATAATGGATATGCTGTTAACAAGGATGATGTGCTAATTTGCAATAATCTGGAAGATCTGTGGTTGAAGGAATAAAGCAAGACGTACAGTCTTGTGTACAGCATGCTCCCATCTGTGTACAAAAGGGGGGTTATATATACATTTATATGCTTGGTACGCATAGAACATCTACCGCTGGGATATAAATTGGCCCCAGTGGTGTGTCATTGGTTGCAGCTACTGTGAGATGGACTTTATTTTTCACTGTTTATCCTTTTATACTATTTTAATGTTTTACCATAAACACATATTACTTTTTCAAAAGCAATGATATACTACTAAATGGATAAATAAGCATATTTTATGAGAGGTGTGAAAATCTGAAAAACCAAGAGACTCCCAGTGCTTGGTTTTATAAGTCACTGCTAGTGACGACACCTGCAAGAAATAAAATTGCCAACGTTCAGTCTTGAAGACACAGGTATGTGCTATGGTGATTGCCAGACATTCTGTTTGTTTCATGGACTCTTGACCTTATTAACAAGAACCATCTATGCCCTGGGGACAGGGAGGCGGGGGCGTTCTCTATTCTACCTCTTCCCCATGTATGGTTTAAAAAAAAAATACAGGAAGAGGGTTCCAATACGTTTTCTCAGGATAATTCAGGTTTCCCATTCTACCTGCAACTGAGTAGAAATGCCAGTGGCACCGTGAAAAGGAGAAAAAACAACAGGAACGCCTGAGAGGGGCAAGGCTCCTAAAGGAGAAGCAAAAGAAGGGTGACCAGTGGGTAATTCAAGGGACTGCAGCACCGTTTCTCAAACTTCAGCACTGATAGGAATTACCAGGGATACGCAGTGGTTCTCAAACTTCAATATTGATAAGAATTCCAGAGATACTGGTTAAAAATTTAGCTTCCTGAGATTCCGATACAGTGGGTCTTAGATAACTTCTCTTTTCTGAACCTTCTGGGATTAGTCTCAAGTAAAGTGGAGTGTGACAATCTCATTGAGAAGCGTGCGGGCACGCACACACACACACACACACACACACACACTAAAAAAACCAAAGACCGCCCTAACCGGTTTGGCTCAGTGGAGAGAACACCAACCTGCGGACTGAAGGGTCTCAGGTTCGATTCCGGTCAAGGGCATGTACTTGGTTGTGGGCATCCCCAGTAGGGGATGTGCAGGAGGCAGCTGATCGATGTTTCTCTCTCATTGATGTTTCTAACTCTGTATCCAGCTTCCTTCCTCTCTGTTAAAAAAAATCAATGAAATATATTTTTTAAAAATAGTGTCCTTTAAAACACACACACACACACACAAAACAACAAAAAACCAAAGACCATTTCTGCTATACATATCAACAACACAAGGACTGCACATGTATGAAAAAGGTCTATTCTCCTCAAGTTTTTCACCTCTAATGCAGATTTTCTTACGTGAGTTAATACATATGAAGAACAATGCCTGCACAGAATACAGGTTTAATAAGTGTAAACTATTCTTATGATTTTTTAAAATAGATATTTTATTGATTTTTTACAGAGAGGAAGGGAGAGGGATACAGAGTTAGAAACATCCATGAGAGAGAAGCATCAATCAGCTGCCTCCTGCACACCTCCTACTGGGGATGTACCCGCAACCAAGGTACATGCCCTTGACCGGAATCGAACCTGGGACCCTTCAGTCCCCAGCTGACGCTCTATCCACTGAGCCAAACCATCTAGGGCTCTTACGATTTTTTAAAGATACATAAAAGAACAGTTGTTATATAGATGAACCAACTCTATAAATGACACAGAGATGGGTTGTAGCAACTCCTATGAGGAGAAATATTTCTTTATAACTTAGAGTTCTGGGTCTGAAAATGCTAGTTTTCCAGACGATGAGCCAAGTAAACACTTGAGAGGCCGCACAGGATCCAAGCAGCTTTTTAAATGAACGCTAGGGCCCTGTTTAACACACGTGTGAAGAAAATGTCCACTTGGTTTCAAACTTGTCATTGGTGGCACATTACAAGCAACAACATTATGAAAAGTACATCTGCACAAACATGTACATGTCCCGATGACTCTTTGCCTTACTTCATCTCCACAGATTGTTTTCAATTTTATTTTGTTTTCCTTTGCAAGGTTGATGAATACCCAGGCACCGATCCCAGTTTGGGTTTAAACTTTGTTCTAAATGCTTGACTAATGTCCCAGATTCTGTCTCTTTTTTAAAGCAACAGCGCTTCGGCCTGAAGTGAGTCACTTCTCAAACAGATGTGTTTCTAAACTGGCAAAGCCGGCGGGCCCAACCAGCAGTCCTCGTGTTAATACCTCCTCGAGAGTGTCCTAACCTGGTAACCACACAGATAACATCGTGTTTGATCAAATTTCCTCCAGTCCCAAAAGAAAGCGGCTCATTCAATGAACGTTCCATACTCAGTATTTTATTTTTTCATACTCGGTACTTTAGAAGGCAGCAAAAAAGGAGATCTTCAGCCCTGGCCAGTGTGGCTCAGTTGGCTGGAGTGTTGTCCCAGACACCCAAAGGTGGTGGTTCGATTCCCGGTCAGTGCATATACCCAGGTTGCAGATTCGACCCCCTCTGGGGATGCATGCCGGAGGCAACCATTGGATGTTTCTCTCTCCCTTCTTCTTACACACACACACACACACACACACACACACACACACACACACATGGAAGACATCCATTAATATTAAGAACAGTTTTCTGTCTGGA
>NW_006292908.1:726504-727627 GCF_000327345.1 Myotis davidii
TGGGAGGTAACCAGTTGATGCGTCTCTCACATCGATGTTTCTCTCTGTGTGTGTCTCCCCCTCCAGTCTCTACAGATCAGTAGAAAACTTCCCTGGGTGAGGATTAACAACAACAAAAAGAGATTCAGTTGGGTTCAAACTGGCCCGGCATCTTTCAGGGGCTCCTCCTTCCTGAGTGCAGGCCACACAGGCCTTGTGAGACATGGATAGGCAGCTTCATCTTTATAGCACCCCTTCCAAAGAGTGGTCCAGCTTCTGCCTTGTTTAAAGTCGGTGAGGAGAACTCACTGCTTGCCCAGGCAGCCAGTTCTATTTTTAGGAAACAGTGATTAGCAGGCTCTTGCTTATGTTCCTTCTAAATGCGCCCACTGGTGCTCCGGGACTCATGTGCCCTTCGAAGAAAAGCAGAGGGAGTGCGTCTGTCGTGCAGGTGGCAGCCTTCCAGCTCCTGCGACAGAGGTGATGCTCCATGCTGCTCGCTTTGTCTCTGCTCTGGCTTCTGAAAGTGGTCGGAGGAAATTACTCAGTGGGGTTTTCTGTGAGTGTGAATCTAGTTGCAGTTAAGCTGCTTTATACAAAGATTCAAGAACCAAAAAGAAACAAGATCTCTAGAGGACAGAGAGATTTAGAACGCACTGCGATGTCCTGAGAAACTGTCTGTGGAAGAGGCAGTAGGTACGCTGGAGTAGTGGGTCACTTTTCGTGTGAGTCTTCTGTTTTTCTAATCGTGTGTGTGTGATTTTTCAAGTGAAATAAAAACAACTGTGTGGGCTGAAATTTTGACTGAGTTAGGGACAGATAAGTTCTGTGGAAAACGTAATTCTTTTCTGAGTGGCCCACCGGGTTTTGAGATTCTTGAAGACAGGATTATGTCTTATTCTTCTTGGTATCACCAGTGCCCAGTAGGATGCAGGCACAAAGTTGGCCTCAAAAAAATGCTTGTTGAATTGAAGTTACCTGAATTTCCAGAAGTGGATAGATCACCAAAGAGAGGGAGAAAGGAAATGAATTTACTTCAAAGAGGATTTTTTTTTAACTGGGATCTTCTAATCTTGTCCTCCTACTTACCAGAAACACCCTCAAGGAGACAAAATTATACTGATAGCTCTATGACAAATGATAT